>NW_028280969.1:172500-472500 GCF_059751285.1 Brachycentrus maculatus
TTTTTTGACATCTCATCAAAGATGAAGAAGAATATGGAAATCTGGGCATCTACGGGGCTGACGACCGTCATAGGCTAGTTTAAGTGATCACTTAACACACGTGTAACATTCACCAATTCTACCCATTATTGACAACCACACTACACAAATTCTTGGAAGTTCTACATATATGTATGAACCAATTTTGAAACATTGTTCTTGATTCACTTGAACTTCACTAGAGACATCTATTGGTGAGATGAAAAGAAACTTTTTATTGAGCAGAAACTCTTCTATTAGTATGTGAGGTCCGATGATCTTTCATCTTTGATGAGATGTCAAAAAATAATATGAAAATAACTCCTGTAATTGGAGATAATCCAGAATTTGTGAACAAGTATTTGGACACACTCAAAATGTTGTAAAAATTAATTAATGAATTAAAATAGAGTTCTACAAATTAAACGCCAAATCAATAAATAAAAATAGTTAGTTAGTATTGTTTTACTCAGTAAAAACAATGAAACCGAAGTAATTAAAAATTTCACATTCAACCAAGTCAGTCAAAAACTAACAATAAAAAAACGCTTCTCTAAGCAGTATGTCTCTGAATTTTGTATATTTAAAAAAAATATATTTTAAAGCGTCATGCAACGGGAAGAAATACATACAAGTTATAACAAAATGCCAATGAAAAACTCATGTCGCTCACTCCTTTCAATAACGTCATAAATCAAAAATCGTCAATTTTCAGTTGTACATGTTTTCGGAATACCCAAAAAATGTACTATATCCCAGCAAAAGAGGCATATTTTTAACTTAATATTTACCCGCCACAGGGCAGAAAATGTTATTTTTGCATTTTGAAGAAAAGGTATTGTTTAATTATATTTTTAAATATACTAAATATCTTTCAAATGGAGAAAAAACCTTCAGGTTTTACCTAAAAAGATCTGTTGCACAGTAAAAAGTTCAATAAGCGGCTTGATATTTATTTTTCATACATTGTAATACATTTTTAAACTTTAAAAACGTTCTCCTGCAAGTTTTTTTGATTTATGACGTTCTTGAAAGGAGTGAGCGATGTGTCTCCCACTACTCATATGTATTGTAATTATATCAAAAGACGTGAGGTCTTCGATAACGATAGACCCATTTTTGTTTTATCGGAAGTCGTGTACATTTTGTACGTGGTTTCAAAATACGATGCGTTATTTCATGCATTTAAAATACTTAAAACTAACGTCCAGCAATAAAAATGAGTCGTTTTTGAGCTCTATCGAAATTTCTCCTGTTGACCCGAATGCTTTTCTTTCTAATTTACATTATTTGAGAAAATAAAAGATATTCAGTCATCTTTTTTATTTGGATATACCTTCATTGTATTGAAATAAGCTTCCTCTCGTTTGCAAGTGATTTTGGCTCTTACAAATAAAATACATAATATACATTATTGTGTACAAATAACATTATTGATACAATAGTGTAAAAAAATATTATGGTATTTTATAAACTGCATTATATGATATTTTTCCTGCCTCCGAATGCAAATCGTATCATGAATATACGTATGTATATAAATATAATTATATATTTTAACGAATAGGCACACTCAAGTGGCAATGGGCAGGACATATCTGTCGAAGAGACGACGGTCGATGGGGAAGAAAAGTATTGGAATGGCGCCCAAGAACTGGCAAACGAAGCATCGGCCAAACTCCTACAAGATGGACTGACGATATAAGAAGAATAGCGGGAGTGACCTGGATGCGGAAGGCGTAGGATCGAAGAGGATGGAGACTCATGCGGGAGGCCTGCGTTCAACAGCGGACGGACACAGGCTGATGATGATGATGATGATGATATATTTGCAACCTTTTACAACAAAATAAATAAATTAAGATGTAATAAAGCCAAAAGCAATTTCACATTATGGCGTAATTCAGTCAAATGTTTGATTCTCAAGAAAAGTTCATAAAAAGAGTTGAAACATGTTCCCCATCTCTCTTATTTTACCCTCATTACTTTATATTCGCTCGTTTTTTGTAACAATTTTATCACAGTGTGATTTTCTATGTTATTTTAAGTTATTTTACTATATTTTATTTTCTTAATATATTCAGGGGTAGGCAGTGAGAATAGAACGCCAAACCACTCTGTCTTTGCAAACATTCTTCGCCTCTTCCACGTTCATGCATCTCCTCATACATACCCGCCGATTGTTACGAATCCTCACCTTACCACTTTCAAGTATTTGGCATACCTGATCATGCCATGTTTTTCTCGGTCTTCCTCTGCTCCTTTTTCAAATTAAGGTTTTCAGTTATGGTTTAAATTAATCGTTAATCGCTTTTTGGAAAATGGACCAAATCAATGCACTGAGTTTGTTTTTCAACACTTATCCGCATCCAATGGTGCAAAGGGCGCTGCATCGTAGCGACAAAGTCTTGATAGTTAATTGAATGAAGGCAAGGTGATCAGCCTTGCACTTCTTGTACCAACCAGTCCAGGGTGATATTAAATAAATATGAGAGTGGAAATCACCTGTATTTATTTTGATTCCCCTGGGAATAGAACCCGGGACTCCTAGCACGTAGCTAAACACGCTAACCATTACACCACGGAGGCGGGCACTGTGAGTTTATTTTCCCAAACAAAAAAAAAAACAAATTATGTTAACAATATTTTTGAACAAGAACCTTGTTTTGATTTTTAATGACTTCGATTGAATTCCATTGTTTGAAACTCTAATGATTTATAGCCCGTTACACACTTGCATTCAGATGATCCTAATTCTCAGCTCTAATTGCAATTTACTATGAGAAGAATCGGAGTGAAAGTGGTGTGGAATTATTTGTATTCTATCACTACAATCCGCTCCCAGATACAAATATAATAGAAAAAAATTGTGTTATAATATCACTTTCAATTTTAATAATTATTGCAAGGTTATTATCAATATCATGGTAAGAGTTACGAGTATGCAGGGGGCCTGTGAACACGCAACCTCGCGTTGAGGAATTTGCATAAATCTTTTTGTTGAAGTGCAATAAATTCTTTGTTAATTAATTAATTGGCTGCAATTTTGTTATTGAAAATGTTCATTTGGTTTTATTTCATTAAAAAACATGATAACTTTTCCCCCACGCCTTAAATTGTCAATTTCAACGGTAGAGTGAAATGAAATGGCACAACTTTTAGAGTGTGAGTGTGACATTCAAAGTGTGAATGAAATTACTGGTCAAAGTATAAATTTGTGTTTTTATTATAAACAAAAATACTTTAATTTCTTACTATTTCTGTGAGCCTAAGCGGCTTATTATTAAAATTACATATCAAATTGTGGTAGAATGGGTTCGAACGCAGAAACTCTGACTCAAGAGTCCGTAACACTAACCACGAGACCACAACCCGACAATTTGAGTTTCGAGAAGTCTTCAAGATAAGGGAATGAAAAGGTTACTATTTTTTTTAGGTCGCCCGTTATACTTTACACTGTCAAATATGCGGTAACCTCATCAATTTTGTCAAATTTTATACAATTCTTTGTGAAGATATTCTTGAAAGAATTTACTTTAAGAAATAAGTAATAATTCGAGTTCTTGATCCTTGAATGGTATTCCTCCTTTCGATTTTTTTCTTCACAAATATCGCTCACTTCTTTCAAGAACGTCATAAATCAAAAAACTAGATTTTTCAGGAGATCGTTTTTAAAGTTTAAAAATATAATACAATGTATTAAAAATAAATATCAAGCCACTTATTAAATTTTTTACCGTGCAACAGATCTTTTTAGGTAAAACCTGGATGTTTTTTTCTCCTTTTGAAAAATATTAAGCATATTTAAAAAAATAATTAAAAATATCTTTCCTTCAAAATGCAAAAACAACACTTTTTGCCCTGTAGCGGGTAAATATTGAGTTAAAAATATGCCGCTTTTGCTGGGATATAGTATATTTTCTGGGCATTCCGAAAACATGCACAACATAAAATTATCGATTTTTGATTTATGACGTTCTTGAAATGAGTGAGCGATATATCAAGTTGATACATCCGTAGTTCGTCACACTTTGCACATCTCACCATGCCGATGTCGTTGATCTTTCGTTAGCCTTCGTGCTGTAACTCCCCTTGACTGTTGTGATTTTAATAATTTATTCTTTTGATCTGGTTTAGTTATACACTGCATCCAATACTACGAGGTACTTAGATACTCAGTAACTCGATATAACAATTTCACCAAGATCGTAAATCAACAAGAAAAATATTACTTTAACAAATAGATATCGATACCCTTTTTGTACCTAGGGTATTTTTTATATGCCAAATACTTGAAATAGAGTCGAAATAATCGGCGGGTATGCATGATGAGATGCATGAACGTGGAAGAAGCGACGAATGTTTGCAAAGACAGAGTGGTGTGGCGTTCTTTTCTCTCTGCCTACCCTTGTAAGAAACGGCGTAATAGTTAGTTAGTTAGTATTTTTTACACAGTATGTATGATGTGTTCGCTTCCGTAGTGTAATGGTCAGCATGCTCGCCTACCGTTCTGGAGGTCCCGGGTTCGATTCCCAGGGGGGTTTAATAAATATAAGTGATTTTTTCACTCTAATATTTATTCAATATTACACTGGACTGGTACCTGGAGTGGAGGGCTGATAACCTTTCCTTCATGTGTAATCGATCGAGATAACACTGCGTTTATATGAAGCAGTGCCCTATGCACCATTGGGGTGCGGTAAGGGATTTATTATATGTATGATGTAGGTATCGATAAAATTAGCATAAAAAAGTACATATACATACATGATTTTTTTTCGCTTTATCCTAGAATGAATCATCCGCTATCGTCCATATTTCCTGCATTAAACTAGACTTTCCTATAAAGACGACAGAACGACAAAAATTATTACGATCAAATATGAAAAGCTGATCTATCAATTTTTTTAAATGACTGTTATCATATGTATATGTTCCATATTTACACATCTTTAAAAGTTTCCTTACGATTTTCCTCATATCATCGCATAAATTGCAATATTGTACAAGAAGGAATTAATATAATTTATTTTTAAGGCCCAATATACGATAAATAGCATATTTATTTTCTTTAAATCAGGTAACATTTAACTTTATTGATTTTATCGCTTAAAAAACTGCTATTTTTTTTGAAGAATTAAGTTTTCCTTTGAAATAAATAATAATTGTAAGTCCCTTTCCAAGCACAAGAGCTTAGTCTCTTTATTGGAGAGAACTGTGTTATTAATATTAAGATTGTGAAGAAAAACTTTTGTAACCATATGAAACAATAAAAATATATTCTTAAACAATCAAATTCCAATATACATTATTAAAAAAAATGTTCGCGGAGATACCTCTGGCCCCTAGCGCTGCCGATCGCCTGATGAATAGGATGTTGCGAATACCCCTTTAAGATAAAAAAATATCATAAAATTAAAATGTTTTAAAATTACTTTAAATATTTTATTTTAACTTTATGACTGTTAATACTAAAGACTGATTAATATTATAGTATTTATCAGTCTTGATAAAGAAGCGGTTAGCTTCGAAACCGGTAGACATTATTATCAAGTTATAATAAAATATTTAAAGTTATTTTGAAACAAAGTCACATTTTAATTATAAAATGGAAAATCACAAAGTTACTTTTTTTTTGGAATCTGAGCCCACCATCCACCCGCAGCAGTTATAGAGTCCTGAGGGACTCTCTGTCAGCTGCACATAGAGGAAAATCTTCAAAATATTTCTGAAGAAATAAATATTGCTCTATCAAATTAATGAGGGGGGAGGAGGATGTACGGACAGAGGCCGACACTTCGTCCCCACCCCTCGGGATCCCCTCATTACCTCTTTTACTTTAAAAAAAATAAAAACAAAAAGAAAACAACAACAAAAAATAACAATGTTTCCAAAAATAAAAAATAAAATAAAATACAATTTAAGACGAACACAAACACAAATCACAAAGTTACTGCTTCAAATATAAATTACATATTTTATAAAAAATATCAGTTTTTTATTGCAATTTGTGCCTAATATTTTAACCAACAATTTATTCGCGATCACTAAAAGTGGAAGAATTTTTCAAATTAAATTAACACTTATATTTCTCATCTCGGTGAAATTATGTTGATACACGTAACGTTTTACGTAGGTACATAAATAAACAGTTATTTTTAATGCGTGTCACTACAACATCGGCCACATTTAATTTGACGAGTATAAGTAATTCATTTTATAAATAACAGTTATGTACCTACATATCGCAGACATAGCATTTAAATGTGTCTTTTCAGTGATTTTTACACTGGATATATTCAGAAACGCAAATAAATATTTGATGTCGTTATTGCAATATCACATACCAATTAAATTGGCTTTTTCTTGAAACATTTATTTTTTATTTAAACATCTTGAATATAGTATAAATGTGTATTCTTGAATTTTTTCACTATATACTGTGGCACATTTTTTAAACTTTAAATAAAAATGTCCGCCTCCGTAGTGTAATGGTCAGCACGCTCGACTACCGTTCTGGAGGTCCCTGATTCGATTCGCAGGGGAGGGGTCAAATAAATCAAATTTTTCACTCTAATGTTTATGTAATATTACCCTGGACTGGTACCCGAAGCTGAGGGCTAATCACTTTTCCTTCATGTGTTAACGATCAATATAACACTGCGTTTATATGACGCAGTGCCCTATGCACCATTGGGGTATGGATAAGGGTTATTTTTTAATCAGGTAATTTTCTTAAAACATTTTTTTATTATTTAAACTTCTTGTACGGATTATATGTAGGTATATTGGCAGGCTTATTTTTTTTTTATTTATTTCTTAAGTTAGCTTATATTAAAACTAATATAAACTATTATATACATTTACATCATCTTTATATATTTACATTTCCTTACAGTAACTTAGACATTTATTTTTAAATTCTTTCAGACACTTTTCATTCTTCATACATTCAGGCATCTCATCATACATTTTTAAACCCTTATACATCAAGCAATTTTGCGACTCAGCTCTTTTCAATAACGGTAGTCTTATTTTATCCTTTTATCTAGTAGCATATTCATGACAATTTTTGTTTAAGACAACTTTATCCTTAAAATATTATTGCCAATAAGCAATATCAATATCAACCAAAAACAGACTTGTGATCCTGTTCAAAGTTTGATCCCTATGCAGTCGTTTGTAATTAGAGGAAAGATACAGGTTTTTCACATCAAATTGGACGTATTACAAACCAAATCAGACACCTTGAAAATCAAATTGGATGTTTTATTGTTTTTTTTTATTGTTTGTCGTAGTAATATCTATCAATTTTAAATTAAAATTTTACTCAGTAAATACTACTATTTCTTAAAATCTATTGTGACATATCGCTCACTCCTTTCAAGAACGTCATATATCAAAGTACTTGATTTTTCAGGAGAACGTTTATAAAGTTTAAAAATATAATGCATTGTATTAAAAATAAATATCAAGCCACTTATTGAACTTTTTACTGTGCAACATATCTTTTTAGGTAAAATTTGAAGGTTTTTGCTCCATTTCAAAAATATTAAGTATATTTAAAAAAAAGAGTTAAACAATACCTTTTCTTCAAAATGCAAAAACAACATTTTCTGCCCTATAGCGGGTAAATATTAAGTTAAAAATATGCCTCTTTTACTGGGATATAGTACATTTTCTGGGCATTCCGAATACATGCAGAACTGAAAATTGACGATTTTTGATTTATGACGTTCTTGAAAGGAGTGAGCGATGTATGTTTCGACGCATTCTGCATCATTTTTAAACATCGCTTTTGAAAATGATGCGTAATGCATCGAAATACGTGTCATAACAAATTTTTAAAAATAGTGGTATTTACCAAGTGAAATTTTGATTGAAAATATGTAGTTATTGCTACAAAGTATCTGCCGAATCATTAAATGAAACTTTCGCTACTTGATGCGAAGATCGTTTGACTCGAAGGCTTGATGATTTGTTGGCCACGTGAGTTTATAGTACCTCTTATCGTAGAAAAAAGTTAAATATAAGTTTTTGCGTGATCTCTACATGAGAGATTAGATCATTCATCCTTGAATTATTGCGTCAGCGTGTATAAATTATTTTTGTTTCAATTTGTAGAAGGACGGACTATGCTTATTAAAAGAGCTACCGCTATGCTGAACAATATCTCTTTGGACCTTGAAAGACACTGTGCAATTTTTTTTACTACTTTGACAATTGTTTTTGTTTTTTAAGTATAATTTTAGGTCTAAAATCAAACTGGAGATCTCTTGCAGTAGACAAACATGCTAAATTTTCTTCTTTACGTGTCGTGTCCGGTCCCCCCGATGTTGATCACATGTCGCTCACTCCTTTCAAGAACGTCATAAATCAAAAATCGTCAATTTTCGTTGTGCATGTTTTCGGAATGCCCAGAAAATGTACTATATCCCAGCAAAAGAGGCATATTTTTAACTTAATATTTACCCGCTACAGGGCAGAAAGTGTTGTTTTTGTATTTTGAAGAAAAGGTTTTATTATTTTTAAATAAACTAAATATTTATCAAATAGAGAAAAAACTTTCAGGCTTTAACTAAAAAGATCTGTTGCACAGTAAAAAGTTCAATAAGTGGCTTCATATTTATTTTTAATACATTGTATTATATTTTTTAACTTTAAAAACGTTCTCCTGAAAAATCAAGTTTTTTGATTTATTACGTTCTTGAAAGGAGTGAGCGATGTGAGAAAGTGTCCCTATTTTGGCCTGTCCGAAACAGCTCCTCGACGCTCTGTACTCCTGTCCACTCGTGTATATTATGGAGCCAGGAGATACGCTTTCTTCCGACACCACTACTTTACCGAGGATGAAAAATCTTTAAAGAATTTTATTTTTAAATGCTTTTTTTATTACTTGTGATTCAAACGCACACTATGAAAAATCGGCTCCTCATAAAAAATGTTAGCAAAGTTCAACATTGAGAAAAAGCACATAGACATAATGTATTATAATACATTCATTTATAGACACGGAGTATCATCTCATCTGTGTGCAAATCTCGGTTGTTGAACTTGTAGGAATAAAATTATGCATCAGCCTGAATCAAGTTTATTACGCGCCATAAATCAGGTCTAACCTCAACTCGTACCAAGGAAATCGTCGCGTTGACTTTCGACGTTACTTTTTGACATTTTATTTATATATATTTATTTAATACGTTTTTTCAATGTTGTGTAACTATAAATATTAAAATGCCTAATGTGAAAGTATATGGTTTAAATGTCAACGTACCTTTCTAATAGAGAGACAAGCTCTTGTGCTTGCAAACAGACATACATTACAAGGAGAAACTTTTTTTTAAAGATCTGAACATAGACGAAGAAGGAGAATATGGGTTTGTTTTTATTTTCGCAGATACTAGGGTACATATAAACTTTGTAAACATCTTTGTTTTCATATTATATTTTGACATCTCATCAAAGATGAAGAAGAATATTGAAGTCTGGGCATTTACGGGGCTGTCGACCGCCATAGGCTGGTTTAAGTGATTAATTAATCCAGATTTGTGAACAAGTATTTGGACACACTCAAAATGTAAAAAAATCTTTGTTTTTGACTACTTTTTTATTGTTACATTTTTCTTTAACCGGTTTCGACAAGGGTTAACCGTGATGATGACAAGGTTCTTGTCGAAACCGATTGGAGAAAAAATGTACCAATAAAAAAGTGGTTAAAAACAAAGTTGTTTTATTTTATAAAGAATATGGGTATTTACAGCCAGGGTATTTACAGGGCCTTTACTTTCTTTTTTTACCTGCTGGGTGTACCTTTTATAAGCTGGTTAGTGATCACTTACAATCGACGTGTAATGTGATCATTTAACCAGCGTGTGTGTGAAAAGTCATACGTCCTGTAAATATCTATCCTTCCATATTTTCCCTCATCTATGTTGAGATGGAAGGCAACTATATTGACCATTACATGTCCATAATGTCCGCCTCCGTAGTGTAATGGTCAGCACGCTCGGCTACCGTTCTGGAGGTCCCGGGTTCGATTCCCAGGGGGGGGTTAAATAAATATAAGTGATTTTTTCACTCTAATATTTATTCAATATTACCCTGGATTGGTACCTGAAGCGGAGGGCTGATCACCTTTCCTTCGTGTGTTAACGATCAAGATAACACTGTGTTTATATAATGCAGTACCCTATGCACCATTCGGGTGCGGATAAGGGTTTGAAGTGAATGTTGGGATGTCAAAATGTAAAAATAACTCCCGAGTGGAGAAACCCAGATTTGTGAACAAGTATAATATTTTGTCCGCCTCCGTAGTGTAATGGTTAGCGTGTTTAGCTACCGTGCTGGAGGTACACAATTTTGGTGTTATATTACCATACCACAAAGTTAACAATGCATTTAATATACAACACATATATTATATTTATATTATTATTTATATCTTACGAATTATTTCGCAAGATATAAAAAATGTGATGTCATCGAAAACATTAGATAGTTATCACCTAAGACTGTTCGTCTTAATTCCGAAAAACACGCAATAGGAAAATATATCTGGTATAATGATAGGTACTACGGTGCACTAATAAATGAGAAATAAATATGTATAATTATTGGTTTATTGTTCAGTTGATAATAATACATGCAGACGTATTTTTGTTATCAAGAAGATATGAACAAAGCCATCGATAACATTATACAAAAACACGTGATTGTGTTCGATCTTCCATTTCTGTTTTATCTATCAAGGACAAGTCATGCGTGAATAAATTATTTTTTAATTTGCGAAATTGTCACATATCGCTTACTCCTTTCAAGAACGTCATAAATCAAAAAACTTGATTTTCCAGGAGAACGTTTATCAAGTTTAAAAATAAATACAATGTATTAAAAATAAATACCAAGCTACTTGATGAACTTTTTACTGTGCAACAGATCAAGTTAAAATCACACTGTACTCAGTTTGAAAATTATGCAGAATGCATCGAAACACGTATCACAATATATTTTGAGAAATAGTGATATTTACTTAGTAAAACCTAATTAAAATTAAATATATACTTATGTTATTTATTCAAAACTACATTTCTATGTTTTATTATCATATTTGCTTGCGTAATTAATATCGTACTGGTGTGCAAATTAGCAAAATGACACAGTGCTTCGTCTGTATTTATTTTTACACCATTAAACCCATCAACGCATTGTTATTTTCATGTTACATTACAGATTTCTTGGATAAGGAAGATGTTACAGTATCGTGATGTAGTATTAAATAAAACCATAGGAAATGTGCAGACGTATCATCTATTCGTCACAACATGAGTGAATCAATATTACAATGATAGCTATCCCTTTTGAAAGTTTATTATTAGTCGTGTGTGGTCCCATTTTCTTCATAATTATTGTTAACAATAGTATGTAGCCACTTAAATCATGAGAATAATTTAAAGTTTTGTACTGACATTCCTTGGTGGAACTGCATTTTTTATAATAAAGGTTTTCAATAAGTTTTTTCTGAATAAATTAAATGATAATGAATATTGATCAATATTAAATCGAGTACCGTAGAAACGACGAAGCCTGGTCACTTGTCAGTTAAAATCGAATGTGTAAAAAACAATTATTGTTTTACTATATGAGAACAATTTCTAATAGAGCAAAATTATAAATTAAAAATGCGTACCGTAGGGGCTACTCGAACTTTGATGTGTTACTTGAGCCCAGTACAAATAAATTGATCTGTATTTGGTCTACAATGATGAACGTATCGACATGATCCATTATTTCCCAGACAGGTGACACTTATACGTTCATTATTGTAGACCACATACAGATTTTTTTGTGCTGGGCTCAAGTAACAAATCAAAGTTCAAGTAACCCCGTTCTACGGTATATTTTAAAATTTTGTAAAATTGCAGCAATAAGGGCGGAAAGGGAAATCATGAACAGAGCTCATTTGCACTATATCTAAGAAAATATTTTTTTGTAATTTTTGTCTCTTACTAATTATTAAAAATAATATAATTGTTATTAATATAGAAAAAAGATTTTTTTTATTTGTGTAGCATGATATGTCTTCTATAAATATCAGAAAGAAATACATTATTTGGTTAATATATCTACAAAAGAAATTTTCATTACTTTGTGTACGCGCCAGAAAAATAGTGTGTAAATATTGTATTTATTGATTTGGCGTTTAATTTTTAGAACTCCGTAATTTAAATTTTGAATATTAAAATCAGCGTTTGATTTTAAGATTTAAAATGTAAATATTGTTTCAGTATTTTTTCAATTTTATAGGTAAATTTTCGTCACTCAACCAGTTAAGAAATAAAACTAAATAATATAGTAAATATTTGTATTAACAATTTTTCCCACCAGTATAAAAGTTTCCTTATATTTAAAGCACATTGTAAGTTTATAAGCCGTAAGCTTTTGTTTTTAAAGGAAGTGAATTATTGATCTATCTCATCCGTCGAATAAACCCATTTCGCCTGAAGAAAAAAGGCTGTACGTTGTACGATGGGGTCCTTTGGCGGTCAGAAACAATCGAGTGTTGTACCTCAATTAAAACTAAGTCGGGTAATCCTGTTGCTGGCTTATCTTCTTTTTATTTCTCACCCAACTCTTTTATTTATTTTATTTTTTTGTTTACAACATACCTAGTTGCCTCTATGAGAATATTGTGCATACAAAAGTAGGCATATCTACAATTATTTTTTATTTTGATGTATTATGACCTCAAGGAACTCATTTACATACATTGTATAAATTACACAAGATTATTCGAGTACTGGTATGCAACTCTGAATACCCTAACCATTGCTCCATTATTATTATATTTTCCCTGTTTACTTTTCTTTCTGCATTTCCTTTCCCATACAAATGGCTGACACGTTTTTCACTGTAAACTCCTTCACTTTGGTCACATGTATGTTATAAAAGACATATCGTTCACTCCTTTCAATAACGTCTTATATCAAAAATCGTCAATTTTCAGCTATGCATGTTTTCGGAATGCCCAGAAAATGTACCATATCCCAGCAAAAACAGCATATTTTCAACTTATCGTTTACCCGCTACAGAGCAAGAAGTGTTGTTTTTTGCATTTTGAAGAAAAGGTATTGTTAATTTTTTTTTTTAAATACTAAATATTTTTCGAATGGATAAAAAAATCAGTTTTTAACTCAAAAGACCTGTTGCACAGTAAAAAGTTCAATAAGTGGCTTTATATTTATTTTTAATACATTTCATTTTATTTTTAAACTTTGAAAACGATCTACCATCTTTGTAGTAGGGTCAGCTCTCTTCGTCCTCGAGCTGTAGGTCCTTCTAAGTCCTTCTATGTAACCATAATATGGTCAATATGCACCTCGGAAATTTCTTAATTTGGTAGGTGTACCTTGAATAGAAAAGGTTTGCGGAACACTCGGCTGTCTAAACTCAAAACACAGTAAAGGAAATTTTTTTGTAGTACGTTTTTTTTTGCATTTTTGGACTAAGTAGATTCTACTTAGTCCGAAAATTATAAAAAAACGTACTACAAAAAAATGTCCCTTACTGTGTTTTAAGTTTGGACAGCCGCACTGCGTTAGTGCATTCAATTTCTAGCGCCGGATCTAAAATAGAGACCAATATCAGTTAACGATCCAAGTTAGGTGTTAAGTTAGGAATTCTCATTTTTCTTGTAGCGACCGTTTATCATATTTTAAAGATACTTGTTAGTGTGGTAAGGTCTCTAGTAGGGCAGGGTGAGTGACCTAAGGTAACGATCAACCCTATTCAAACCCTTGATTTTTTTTCTCTTCTCACATACCAGGACTCTAGTATAGCCCATTACCAAATATTTATCGATCTTTCAAATCGGGTAAGCTTCACCAATTGGATGCGTTAAATAAGTGTGTTAACATTCGTATTTCCTTTATAAAGAATCAATTAAAATATATATATATATATCGTAGTCATACAGGAGAAAGTGACCAAGTGCATGTTTTTTACAAAAACGTTATCATTGACTATTTGATATCTTACTAGCTTAATATTGCCCTTAAAAAAATCCCAAAGGATTTTAAACTTGGATGTATAATATATTGACTTGTTAAAAATGACTAACTGCATTTATGTTTATTTTCTTGCCAAGCAGAAGTGACTTAAATGACTTCCCTGAATATTTTACATTTTGTTAGTTGGTCACTTTCTCCTGTACGACTACGATATATATATTAGATTTAAGTTTTATACTATTTAAAGATGGTTTGGACATGTAGAACGAATGAGTGAGGAAAGAACGGTAAAACAAATTTATGAGGCGAATGCAATTGGAAAAATGAGCAGAGGTAGACCGAGAAAAACTTGGCACGATCAAGTATGCCAAATACTTGAAAGTGGTCAGGTTAGGAGTCGAAACAATCGGCGGGTATGTATGAGCAGATGCATGAACGTGGAAGAGGCGAAGTATGTTTGCAAGGACAGGGTGGTGTGGCGTTCTATTCTCTCTGCCTACCCCTGCGGGGAAGTGGTGTGATGGTTAGTTAGTTAGTTTAGTTTTATACTGACATTTCTTGGTGAAACTGAATTTTATATAATAAATTAACAACTATACCATATGGTTTTATTTACAACATTTTAAGTGTGTCCAAATACTTGTTCACAAATAAAATAATAAAAACTGAAAATTATATTTTTTGGCGTTTCTCATGTATGTGATTGTAATCCAGGATTCAGACCTCACATACTAATTAAGGGTTTCTGCTCAATAAAAAGCTTATTTTCATATCACCAATAGATGTCTCTAGTGAAGTTCTAGTGATTCAAGAGCAATGTTTCTAAATTGGTTCATATATATTATAGAACTTCCAAGAATTTGAGTAGTGTGGTTGTCAATAATGGGTAGAATTGGTGAATGTTACACGTGTGTAAAGTGATCACTTAAACCAGCCTATGACGGTTGTCAGCACCGTAAATGCCCAGACTTCCATATTCTTCTTCATATTTGATGAGATGTCATAAAATAATATACCATATAGTTTTTTCCACATTAATTTTATTTGACCAGTGACTTGACCGGGTTTCGTCGTTACCGACGTCATCAGATTGGTTATTAATTTTAAGTTATATGTACAACAAGGCAGATTTTGAAATCCATGATTTTATATAATTCATGTGACAAAATTAATAAAAATGTAATGAGTTTATGTATTGTATTATAAAAATACTTAAACTTTTTCAATTTCAATTCATTTTGTCCGAAACGTTGTATAAAATCATGGTTTTCAACTCCTGTCTTGTTGTGTATATAATATAGAATTTTGTCTAGACTCACACCAGTCTGATGATGTCGGTTACGACGAAACCCGGTTGCTGGTAAAATAAAATATATAAAAAATAAGATAAAAAAACACGGTAGGTATATTTGTATTTTTTGTACTTTTTAAAAAATATTAAGTGTAATGAAATGTGCCACAAAGTGTCAGCAAAAAACTTTTTTTTTTTAAATTAATATGTTTTCCCACATTTGTGTAATTTATTACTATACCTGGCAGCATTATGATCGCTTCTGGCACCCCATTATGACCCCATAACTGGTAGCGTTCGCAAATCGCCAAGTCGTAGGCTTACGTCACTTTGACGTTATTCCGTCCTGAGTGAATCCGTGTTCCATTCCTTATTCAAAAATTCGAAATACCAACATGGCTACCCACACGAAATATGCTCCGATCTTCGCGGGTTTCCGCGAACTGCTTGGAATTTAGGTCACAAATTCGCTGCATTGTGTGCTCATTAGTGGCATAATGTTTCAGTGGCGCAAGTATAAATAACATTATGTATTTTAAGTAATTTATAGATATCTAAGTATGTACATAGTTATAAGAATAAACAAGTAAATTCACTACCTGAGTAAAATCAAGAATTAAAATCATACACCTAAGTAACTTCACTGCTAACTTAGAATCAATGAAATGTATAAACTCATCCCTCTAGCGAGATTGTTTTTGCCTAGAATTTTCACTCATGAATTACATGAAATTATAGTAACTTTAAACATAAAGAGTAAATCCACTCACAAGTAGGCATAGGCTATGAAACTTATAAAGTTGAAGCCTGAGTAGGGACATAGCTAGAGAGTACATAGCACATAAGTAGAGTCTACTTAGTCTATAAATGCAAAAAAAAATCTACTACAAAAAAATGTCCCTTACTGTGTTTTAAAATTGGACAGCCGTGCTAAATTGATTAGCTCGATTATCCTTAACCCTTTGACTGACGAGTATTAATGAAGATTTTATTTGAAAAGAGAGCAGTGTTGAAAAAAAAAAACATATTTCTTAATGAAATAATACATTTTTTTTATTGCAAAGCACTAAATACCAATAGGGCGGCCGTTCGCGTTCTGAATTTTAACGTTCGAGATCTCAGCCTTAAGCAAAGAGCATTACTTTTGATATAATAAACCTAGTTCGAATCCGGACTTAATTTTGAGATATAAAATGAATTATTTTATTATAGGTAAGTAACCTTCGCATTTAAGGTAGGTAAACGAATACAACCATAAATAAATAATATTACATCATCGTGCTTCGGTAAACACAAGAATACTTTGTGATTTGAACACGACGTTATTTGTTTATGCATTATTACATAATTATTTTAAGAAACTATTTTTGGAGTTTACGATGAACAACAGGGGACCTTTTATGTATTCATTTTTAAATCAAACACATATTTTTTGAGTCTACTAAGTTGTATTTTATTACAAAAAACGCATACAAATTAATATTGTGACGATTGTTTCGCCTAGTTATGGCATTTTCAAACGAATGTGAAGATTAAATGGACTGACAGTCCTTGTGTACCTAGAATTGTATAGCTACATATAAAAAATATGAAAAATGTAGCAAACAACAATGCAATCGAAAACACTGAATATTCTAAATATCAGGTGCATTTTTTTATACAGACGAATAAAAACAGTCGCGTATTTGAATCCAGCGTTGTGTCGAATTTTCAAAGCAATCGATGAATAACGTTTTAATAATATTGTAGGAACTCTGCACACAATATTCGTAAAAAAAATAAAAATGGCATCTGAAAAAATAAATATGACTGGTTCACGCTATTTTACGAACGTAAAAACGAGTAAGTACGGGTATAAAATTTAATTACTGGTGTATCGTGCTGAAAAACATTTTTCCTTTTGTAAAAATCGTTGGAAACGTCTATAATAAATACGTGATTTTAAACATTCAGAAAAGTCGTCTGGTATTTTCAATCATTAGATTTAATGAGCTCAGCGTGTGGTCACCAAGTCCGTTTAATCATTTTTTTTTATTTCTAACTTAAACAAACTAACAAACTATCACGCCGCTTGTCCGCAGGGGTAGGCAGAGAGAAAAGATTGCAAACCCTGATTGCAAACAGCCATAAGTATATGGTATCAAACGTTTTGACCAATATCACTAGTCTGTTTGTGGTTGATTGGAAGATATAGCTTTTTAGCAATAAGCCCGCCAATATACTTTTTTTTCTTTACATGAAGTTTCAATTAAATAAAATAAATAAATAAAAGAACGCCTCACCGATCTGTCTTTGCACATAATCGTCGCCTGTTCCACATTCGTGTATCTTCTCAAACATACCCGCCAATTATTTCGACTCCTGACCTGACCACTTTCAAGTATTTGAAATACTAGATCATGCCGAGTTTTCCTCTGTCTTTCTCTGGCATTTGGCTGACTTAAGTGATCACTTTATACACTTGTGTAACGTTCACCATTCTGCCCATTATTGTACATCCATATTGCATCAATTCTTGAAACCTATTGACATCTTCAACATCATCATCAACATAGATGAAGAAGTATATGGAAGGATACGGGGCTTACGACCGTCATAGGCTGGTTTAAGTGATCACTTTACACACTTGTAACATTCACCAATTCTACATATGATTGACAACCACACTACTCAAATTCTTGGAAGTGCTATATACTCGTATATGATCCAATTTCGAAACATTGTTCTTGAATCACTAGAATTTCGCTAGAGACATCTATTGGAGAGATAAAAATAAGCTTTTTATTGAGCAGAAACTATTACATTAGTATGTGATGACTACATATACTATTAACATCTTATTCATGTATATTAATATAATAAATAGTATTAATACTCCATATAAAGATATGTATTTACAAATGCTACCTAGAAAGATTTTTTTACGAATAATAATAATAATAAACCCTTATCCGCACTCCAATGGTGCATAGGGCACTGCGTCATATAAACGCAGTGTTATCTTGATCGTTTACACATGAAGGAAAGGGGATCAGCCCTCCGCTTCAGGTACCAGTCCAGGGTAGTATTGAATAAATATGACAGTGAAAAAATCACTTATTTTTATTTTACCCCCCTTGGTAATCGAACCAGAGACCTCCAGAACGGCAGCCGAGCGTGCTGACCATTACACTACGGAGGCGGACAGTTTTTTTACGAAAATAGCACGAAATGAATTACCCACAATTTATATTTTTACTATGTTGTATATTGTAAATAAAACACTGAAGTACGTATCTATCTTTTACTTTGAGTTAAATAAATTAAGTACTGAAAATAGTTTTTTTAAGTTTTTTTTTTACTTTAACTTTTACATGAACAGGAGTTAATGGACCTCGACCTTTGTTCGTGAATGTTTAATCGATTGGTTTTATCTTATTTCCCCATTTTTTATACAACTTTTGAACCTCGCTCTCAAAAAGCGTTTAATAAATTAATATCAAGAGATATAAAATAAAATATAATTACCCCAAAAACACTATCTAACAAGATTGATTAAATCATAAAAATTATATATTTTTCAACCAAACATTTAGTCAGTAATACCACGAATTATTAAACTTTATGTGACACGTGTTTCGATGCACTTAACATCATTTTACGGTGATTAATATGATGTTGAGCGCATCGAAACACGTGTTTTGATAAAGTTTAATAATTACTTAGTGGTATTCATCAAGTATTTGCTTTTTTTAAATGGATAGATAAATATTAACAAAAAGCGACTGCCGAATCTACTACTACTACTACTACTACTACCATCACTCTGTTTGCTCGCGGGGGTAGGCAGAGAGGATAGAACGTCACACTCTTCTGTCTTTACATACAATAAAAAATTATTATTAAACTCCAAGAAGCATATCTGGCAAGAGTCAACGATACATACATATAATTAGGAACGCCAGGATAAGGGAAATGTTGTTAGGTGGGGAAGGCAACTAAGGAGACAATGGTATGCTCATGTGAGGAGAATGGAACCATCCAGACTGCACTGTATGGCCAACCCCAAGATAGACGACTCTCGGGCAGACCACCAAAGAGATGGATTGAATCTATATAGGAGGATAATCCCTTTTAAAAACAGGCCACAAGGCCTACACCAAGAAGAAAGGGAAAAAGAAGAAAGGAATTATTTATTTCATCGGTTGGAAAAATTCCCGTATGAACTGCCTATGGGGTGTGTTAATCTAGTCATTGAACCAACCACCCACCCATGCACTCCAATACATGTAGATACATATATTTACAGCTTATATCGCTCACTCCTTTCAACAACGTCATATTTCAAAATTCGTAAATTTTCAGTTGTGCATTGTTTTCGGAATGCCCGGATAATGTACTATATCCCAGCAAAAGCGGCATATTTTTAACTTAATATTTACCCGCTGCAGGACAGAAAGTGTTGTTTTTGCATTTTGAAGAAAAGGTATTGTTCAATTATTTTTTTAAAATATACTATTCAATAAGTGGCTTCACATTTATTTTTAATACATTTAATTATATTTTTAAACTTTAAAATCGATCTCCTGAAAAATCATGTTTTTTTTTATATATGACGTTGTTGAAAGGAGTGAGCGACATAATATTTACAGCTTATATGTTAAAGCAAGTATGTGAGTGAGTGTGTGTGTGTGTGTGTGTGTGTGTGTGTGTGTGTGTGTGTGTGTGTGTGTGTGTGGTTGTGTGCATATTACGCCCAGTCTGCTGTAGCTGTTAGTCCTAACGGCACTTCACTTGCAAATAAGGAGTATTCACAATCTGACCCATTTGGCAAGGAGTCAAGAATGGCAACTTTCGCCGAGAAAGGACCATTCGTTTGTACTGACTTGGTGTCGTACCATTATGCTCATCGTGTCCTTTTTATCAAGTTGTCCAGTTGTATCGTACGTGTCCTGAAACACTCGCGCTTTCGGGATAACCTCCTTGAATTTGAACGTTTTCATTATTCTTTCGAAATTTTAAATTCTACAATTTTCATTATATAAAAAAATATATACAATATATTGTATATACATCAAGATACATTATTTATTTATTTCGTCGGGTGTCGAGTTGTGGTCCCGTGGTTAGTGCCGAGTTTCCGGGTTCGAACCCACTCTACCACAAGTTGATACCTATTTTAAATAATGAGCCGCTTAGTCTCCCAGAAATAGTATGAAATTGAAGTATTTTTGTAAACAATAAAAACACAAATATTTTTCTTTTACAAAAAAATATTTTATTTAAATTTCATTCCCTTGGATATTCATATATCGCTCACTCCTTTCAAGAACGTCATAAATAAAAAAACTTAATTTTTCAGGAGAACGTTTTTAAAGTTTAAAAATATAACACAATGTATTAAAAATAAATATCAAGCCACTTATTGAACTATTTACTATGCAACGGATCTTTTTAGGTAAAACCTGAAGGTTTTTTTCTCCATTTGAAAAATATTTAGTTTATTTTAAAAAATAATTACACATTACCTTTTCCTCAAAATGTAAAAACAACATTTTCTGCCCTGTAGCAAGTAAATATAATGTTAAAAATATGCCTCTTTTGCTGGGATAAAGTACATTTTCTGGTCATTCCGAAAACATGCTCAGCTGAAAATTTACGATTTTTGATTTATGACGTTCTTGAAAGGAGTGAGCGATATGTTTAACGATATTTTTTAAGTCAATCTTTTTTGTTAATTGCATCTTTTTTGCATCTAAATTGTTAATTGCATCTAAAAGCCTCTTTTTTGTTAATTGATCAATAGTTACTTTGTGATGATAACTATAATTTTTTATAATGTGTTTGAAAATAATTGTAATGCATCAAAACGCATGTCACATTATATTTTAAGGAACAGTGGTGTTGACCAAGTAAAATTTAAATTAAAACCTATGGCTATCGACCTAAAATTGGGTCGCTCGGCAAATTAACGAGTCGCGAAATATTTTCACTTTAAAAATGTACTTCATAATCTAAAATTGTGCTTATATTTTTAGTGTGTCCAAATCCTTGTTCACAAATCTGGGTTTCACTACTGAGGAGTTATTTTATTTTTATTTTTTTAGATGCTTTCATAAATATGTTTTTGTATTATGGAGATTTCGAAACCAAAAAATACAATAATTCCCTAAAGTGGGTCGTTTTCAAAAAAAGTTTAGATACACTGACTTTGAGTTAAATATATATAATTTAAAAAAATAACGAACTTTTATCCACTTTACTGAGGAGTTATTTTATTTTTTAGACGCTTTCATTAATATATTTTTGTATTATGGAGATTTCGAAACCAAAAAATACAATAATTCCCTAAAGTGGGTCGTTTTCAAAAAAGTTTAGAAACACTGACTTTTAATTATATATATATAATAAAAAAATTTAAATAAAACAACTTGATCCAACCTTATAACTGAAGACCTTACCCATTCTAACCAAAGACCTTAGATGAAATTACAAAATGCTATCCGCTGGATTACGAATGTTTTGCGATCGATCTTAAGTAAAATTAAATCAGTTATTTTAATTTAGATTTATTAAAGTTTTTACAATCACTAGAAATCAAAAGTAATCGATTGTGATACGCATAATTTAATTGGTTATAATTATGTACATAAAACTACATAAAAATAATTGTCCGTTTATTATTTTTGATAATTGATTTGATACATCGGAATTATTTTAAAATAAAACTAGCCTGCTACAGAATGTAACAAAACACATTGAATATATCTTAATATTTACAATATTTAAGCAAGCAATACATTTTCGTATGTATTACTCGTATATTGATAAGGGCTTTAAATAGTTATATTGATTAGGTTACATTAACCCTAGATAACTAAACATTCGTCCACGCGACGACGCCCTTCTCCGAAAAAGTCAAGTGCACTTACTTCCCTGCACCCTGCACCCCGCCCCAGCCAGGCTTTGTTTACGGAATAGTGATTTATTGTTAAATGTCTCTTACATTCATTCCTAAGCCAAACTAAAGTGTCATACAACCAGTTACTATTTTTAATTAATACTTTTGATTATTTTCACGTTTCTAATTGCGTAGTCCGCCTGACGAGTGTTTAGTTACTAAGTATCTACAAATATACTGTAGTTTAGTTATTTAGGGTTAATTAGTTTATATCGATTAGTACTGTAGACGTTTTTGAAAAAGGAATTCATGAGTGAGAAAAGAACGCTATAACAAATTTACGAGGCAAATGTAGTTGAAAAATAAGCAGAAGAAAACTGAGGAAAACTTGGCACGATCACGTATGTCAAATACTTCAGGTCAGGAGTCGTAATAATCGGCGGGTATGCATGAATGTGGAAGAGGCAAATAATGATTTCAAGGACAGAGTGGTATGGCGTAATATTAACTCTGCCTACCCCTGCGTGAAAGCCGCGAGATGGTTAGTTAATTACTTAGGACTGTAAATAAATGTTTCATATCAAAGTAAATATTAAAAAAAAAATAGATATGCTTATTTTTTGTTACTAAATATATACGAATATTAATTGAATATATTTTCAATACTTTTTGGTGTTAGAATTTCTTCTTCTTCTTCTTGGTGTAGGCCTTGTGGCCTGTTTTTAAGAAGGATTAGCCTCCTGCGATGTCGATTCCCAGGTATCGACCCATCTCTTTGGTGGTCTGCCCGGATTCGTCCATCATGGGGTTGGCCGTACAGTGCTATGTGGATGATTCCAGAATTTACCTCCAAAATTTAAAAGATTACCATTATTTCCTGCTGATGTACTACATGTACTTTTGGTCCATTTTCTTGCTGTTTTTATGTAGCACATTTTTTATTACACTGTATTTATTGTATTATTATTATTACATTACAATTTCATAATAAAACTGAGAAGGTAATCTGAATATTAAATTTAACGACGCTAATCCAGTGATCTTAATATAACATATTAGTTTAATGTATTTCTGCATTTATTAGCGGAAGTAACGTGGTGTCTGCAGTCATGAGTTAAATGTAGCTATTACATACATACACATCGCTCACTTCTTTCAAGAACGTCATAAATCAAAATCCTTGATTTTTCAGGAGAACATTTTTAAAGTTTAAAAATATAATACAATGTATTAAAAATAAATATCAAGCCACTTATTGAACTTTTTACTGTGCAAAATATCTTTTTAGGTAAAACCTGAAGGTTTTTTCTCCATGTGAAAATATTTAGTATATTTAAAAATATGATTAAACAATACCCTTTCTTCAAAATGCAAAAACAACACTTTTTGCCCTGTAGCGGGTAGATATTATGTTAAAAATATGCCGCTTTTGCTGGGATATAGTACATTTTCTGGGCATTCCGAAAACATGCACAGCTGAAAATTGACGTATTTTGATTTATGACGTTCTTGAAAGGTGTGAGCGACATATAGTATAAGTTTATTGCGTTAGTATAATATAAGCAAACCTGGGCAAACCCAGTTAACGTATTATTTGGATTTTATTTATATCATGTTCTCTATTTAACATTTTGACATCTCAGCATAGACGAAGAAGAATATGGAAGTCTGGGTATTTACAGGGCTTATGACCTGTCATAGGCTGGTTAAGTGATCACTATATACACGTGTATCATTCACCATTGTACCCATGATTGATATAACTAACTAACTAACTAACTAACCATCACGCCGCATCTCCGCAGGGGTAGGCAGAGAGAATCGAACGCCATAACACTCTATATTTGCAAACATTCTTCGCCTCTTCTACATTCATGCATCTCCTCATACATACCCGACGATTATTACGACTCCTGACCCGGCCGCTTTCAAGTATTTGACATACTTGATTGTGCCAAGTTTTCCTCGGTCTTCCTCTGCGTCTTTTTCCAACTACATCCGCCTCATAAATTTGTTTAACCGTTCTTTCCTCACTCATTCGTTCTACATGTCCAAACCATCTCAACACACCTTTCTTAATTTTATCGATAATGCTTATCTAAGCCTTGCATTCTTTACTTATTTTATTATTCGAACATCCATCAAACATCGTTTTGCCAATCATTCGTCTGAGGGATCGCATTTCGACTGCATTCAGTCTGCTTTCATCCATCTTTTGCCAACTCCATGCTTCGCTTCCTTCGTTGTGATTGATATTATAACCACAATACTCATAATTTTGAAACTCTTAGATATATGATCAATCTTTTGGCAGAGTTACATATGAGTTCACAATAAAGGGTCTCTGCTTAATAAAAATGTTCTCAAGTCAACATAGATGGCTGTTATGAACTCGTATGCACTGTGTCATGAAATTGATCATATATCTATGTAGGAGTTCCGAAAATGAGAAGTGTTGTTGTCAATTATGAGTAGCACTAATTGAATATTGCACGGGTGCAAAGTGATCATTTAACCAGCCTATGACAGGTCATAAACCCTGTAAATACCCAGACATCCATGTTCTTCTTCATCTTTGTTGAGATGTCAAAAAATTGTAGAAGTAATTTTTACTCATGAGAAATTTACATACTTGTATTAAAAGTTTATAAAAACTTGATTATGTTTTTTTTCTCTATATATTTATTCGATTGAATTAATATGTGCATTTTCGCATCTTAGCGATTTTTAATTAATGTGTTTTCCAATATTGAGTCATGGAGCCAAGAATGTTTTTTTTTCGTGTTTATAAAAATGCCATTCACTGGTATTGGCGCAATAAAAAAGAGTCATCGATAAAAAAGAGCTGTTATTCACTATCAATCATTTTTCTTGAATAGTAAACAATCTATAATTCGAAAGTTTAATGCCAAAATCACCGTGACATTACCACTTCTAATAACAGCACTTTCTTTACATAAAAAAATCTTTTCGCTATTTAAATACATACATTTTATACTTACATTCTGCTTGTATTATACATTGATGTATAATTCTACATATCACTTATTTATTTACAGTATATTCATGAGATTTCACTTTCTTTTCACATGGTTTGTGCGTTCAAACCACTATGATAACCGATCGGTTCGTTATGTGATATAGCTAATCGATTAATTTGAATATTTTGTATTATGCATTATGGATAATTGTGAGACATACCGTAAGCTACGTATTTACTTTTAATCCGATTATTATATATATATATATATATATATATATATATATATATATATATATATATATATATATATATATATATATATATATATATATATATATATATATATATATATATATATATATATATATATATATATATATATATAAATATATATATATGAATATTTATCTGTTTGGAATGACGAATCATTAACCTTTTTTGCACCGGAAAAACGTATTTAATTAAGTGATAGAATTTAAGTAAAAAAAGTTTAAATAAACAATATCTGCTTTAGTTCTAATGAACATAATATATAGAGGTATACAGATTTCGCCTCCGTAGTGAAATGGTCAGCATGCTCGGCTACCGTTCTGGAGATCCCGGGTTCGATTCCCAGTGGGGCGGACTCAAATATATATACGTGATTTTTTCACTCTAATATTTATTCAATATTACCTGTAGCGGAGGGCTGATCACCTTTCCTTCGTGTGATAACGATCAAGATAAAACTGCGTTTATACGATGCACTGTCCTATGCGCTATTTGGGTGGTGCGGATAAGGGTTTAAAAAATACAAATTCAAATTTCCCGCAATTAATTGATGGTGGCACCCGCCGTGTGGCATGTTGCGCCATTTCGTTGAAACCATAGCTCTGTTACATCAATGCCATTCAACTGAGGTACGAATAAGTTAGTAATCATGGTTCTGTAGCGCTCTCCGTTGACCGTAACATTCTGACCGGCATCATCTATATAAGTTTTTTTTTGTATAAGTTACGTATAAAAAAAATATGATCCAATCTCCCCCCATAAAGCACACCAAACGGTAACTTTTAATGGAAGTAAGGGTGGCTTCTGGTTTTTCTCCACTCCAAATTCGGTAATTCTGCTTATAGATCACTTTGCTAATTGCAGTTGTTGTAGCCGATCGAAGCGTGAGACGTCTATCAACCAATTTGTCTGGAATAAACAGCTCTTATAGATATTCGGAGCCATATTATGTGTTGATTTATACATGAGTAGACAGAGTTTATACTCAACCCTTTCGGGAAACCGTAACCAGTGCAGTTTGTGAAGTAGCACGGTGACTGAACTTAAAAATCCGAAAATCAGTCTCGCTGCTGCGTTTAACACTGATTGCAGTCGCTATAGGCCATAGATTTTAATAGTGTCCTATAGTTTTTTACCGATTTAATTATAGCGAATTCTTTAAAAATAACTGTTGATCTCAATTAACTTCTTACGTTGATATCTTGTATTTTTCTCTGTATTAATAGGCTATTTTCTACGTATTCGATTTCACCTCCCATTCACAACTCCCACGGTGATGGGTGATGGTCCCGATAACAGATTCCATTGTAGTGTTCTGTCACCATATTTGTGTTACTATTCGAACGGGACTCCTGAACTGCCGTGGGTGACAGCTTAAACTAAGCTAATCTTTTTTTTACTAACATAAATTGTATACATTTATTTAAATCACAATTTTAAACATGTTTTAAACAATTGTATGTCCGCCTCCGTAGTTGTATGTCCGCCTCCGTAGTGTAATGGTCAGCACACTCGGCTACCGTTCTGGAGGTCCCGGGTTCGATTCCCAAGGGGGGTAAAATAAATATAAGTGATTTTTTCACTGTCATATTTATTCAATATTACCCTGGACTGGTACCTGAAACGGAGGGCTGATCACCTTTCTTTCATGTGTAAACGATCAAGATAACACTGCGTTTATATGACGCAGTGCCTTATGCACCATTGGGGTGCGGATAAGGGTTTTATTATTATTATTTTAAACATATTAAAAAATATATATTTTGCACCTTGTGTGTCTTGTCGGTGGAGTTCTTTTTTATTGTTTTTAACCATTTTAATCTAATATGCACACACGAAAGAGAGAAAATTAAAAATATACCTATACATTTTACAATTTTCATAAAATTAACTCTTGATCATTTACCCATTCCTTTATTTTGCCTTTGTTCCATATTTTATTTTGACCTCTAACTTCTAAAATCCGTCGGTAACAAATTAAAAATGTTCGGAAATATATATTAGGGTGTTCGACTCCCATATTTACTGATTATCCTTGGTATAACTATAACAAAGATATGCAATAGACAATAACGATCAAAGAACATGTGCTTATTAACTGATTTTATGAAATAGAACGACAACCTTAAAATACCCTTAATTTCGCCTGCATTACCATTCGTACGCAAACGAAAGCGTCAGAGACAAAATCTTGGCGGATCAGATATCATGGAGATCGTGGAGAATTAAAACGAAGAACTAACGATATGGAAACGCGGCGGGAGTTTAATGCTACCAAAAGTTCTGAGATTAATTTTGCATCTAGTTGACATGAAAATAAGTTGAAATTATAGTAACTTTAAACATACCCTATTTTATAAAATTAAACAACTTCGTTTCAACAACTTTTTTTATTATTAGTACACTTTTTTATTATTAGGAGTTGCTACGCGATGCACAATAACATTTAGGATTTAGTTTTTGGTAAGGGAATGTAATTAATTATGAGTATTTTAATGTTTTAGAATTTAATGATGATGACAAGGTTCTTGTCGAAACCGGTAGGTTAAAGTGTACTAATAATAAAAAAGTGGTTAAAACAAAGTTGTTTAATTTTAAAAAAGTTCATAAAATGTGCCACAAAGTATCTGCGAAAAACATTCAAGAAAAAATACTCTATTAAAAAATACTTGTACATTATTACAAGTATTTTTTGATATCTAATAAAAAAATCATGTTTTACTCATAAAATAAAATAAGCAAATATCCCAACTTCTTAAAATAATGATCCCCATTTTCCTTGGCTTTCTTCGTTAGTAGACCCAATCGACACCAAGCAGACATCTTATTTCGATAAAAAAAGTGAGTAAAATTTAAAAGAAAACGAATAACTTGATAAATTATTTGCTGTAGTCTACCTGCTTTGGTGAGTTATAAAAAAGTGCAATCAGTCAATCTTGGGACAGGCGTTGACCTAGTGAGACACTGAATACAAACATCTTCTTTGTATTCGTGAGACAGGAAATATAACAAAATATAAGAGAAAATATATACACAAAAAATATATATTTAATATTTGTCGACGGAAACTGCATAGGAGATTTTTCTGCAAGCGAAATTCGACCAATACTCCGGAAGCAGCGCGACCTTTGACTTAAGACCGGTTTACATAGAGTTAGTTACTGACGTCAGGACTGACGCCAAAAACTGTCTTAGGGCGCTTGTCCACTACCCGGAATTTTACCGTCCGGCAGTCCGATTTTGAAAAATGAAAACGATTACGACAGTTTAGCGTGATCGAATTTACGGGCAACGTATTCACGCAAATATGGACAAAAGCACAAACCAATCCAAGCCAATCGTCAATTTAAATCGCTAACTGACGCGCCGGACGGTAAAATTCCGTGTAATTCCGGGTAGTGGATAAATCTACATGTTAAAAACTACTGTTTTTAACATGTCGGCTGTCCAAACTTCAAACACAGTAAGGGACATTTTTTTGTTGTTCGTTTTTTTTGCATTTTTGGACTAAGTAGAATCTACTTGCAAAAATGCAACAAAAAAAACGTACTACAAAAAAAATGTCCCTTACTGTGTTTTGAGTCTTGCAAAGACAAATGTCTTTGCACATTAGTGCAGCACTGACGTAACAGCGCTGTGCTGACGTGAAAATCAATTTATACAATAACAGTACAGAGTCAACCCTGACTTGCCTTGTTTTTTAAGTAAGTTACTGGCTCGATGTAAACTGGCTTAGCACTAACCTAGTGTATTAATTGCGCATGTATGCCGACATTGGCATTGCGCGGTTGCTCATGAACAGTGAACAGGTGTGTGAAGACTCGCGCAGATTTTTAGTGGAAGTGAACTTCGATACAACTTGTTCACGATTTCCCGAAGACTTGTCTTCGACGAATTTATTCTAAGTAACGCACGATGATACCGGTTTTATAACGCTCGTGGCTTTAATATTCAGTACCATATTTATTTATTTATCTTTTTTTGACATCTCAACATATGTAGATGAAGAAGAATATGGAAGTTTGGGCATTTACGGGGCTTACGACCGTCATAGGCTGGTTTAAGTGATCACTTTACACACGTGTAACATTCACCAATTCTACCTATTATTGACAACCACACTATTAAAATTCTTGGAAGTGCTATATACTCGAATATGATCCAATTTCGAAACATTGTTCTTGAATCACTAGAATTTTGCTAGAGACATCTATTGGAGAGATCATCAGAAGTTTCATCTAGAAGTTTAAAAAAATTGAGAAGTGCGGTTTTCAGTCACGGGTAGAATTGGTGAGTGTTACGTGTAATCACTTAACCAAGCCTATGACGGTAAAAAAATCCTGTAAATGACCAGACTTCCATATTATTCTTCATCTTTGTTGAGATGTCATTTTTTGCATATATTGTAGAAATACTATTCATTTTGTTTTCTTAACACATCAAGGAAACTTAACAAATAATAAATAAAAAAGGGTTTTAGACAAGCCAAGGCTAAAATTTCACAGTTGCATATTATTTTATTCAATTTGCCAAAAGTTATTTATTCGCTTGTTTTATTCGGTTCATTTATTTCCGATTTCACTGGAATCAAACGCAATCGGCTGGCGGTGGTCGCTGTAAATTCCACTTGACCAGTTCATCCGCACAGTATTCCTACGCGTATTTAATTTCCCTCTAGACATTTGCCCATTTAATATATGTACGATTATTTTAAGACACCGGCGAACGTCTGGATCACTACATCATCTGCCAACAATAATTATTACTCCGCCGATATTACTGTGCTTTCGTTTATATGTACATAGTTAAGGCCCAACATACGTTAAATCGCTTTTTTTTTTTAATTCAGGTAACTTGATTATGTTTCTTAAAATACCGTTTTTGTATTGAAAAAATAAGTTTTTCTTCCAAATAAATATATAATTTTGAAAAGGCAAGAGTTATAAATATGTATAAATATATATAAATATATATGTATATATATATATATATATATATATATTATATATATATATATATATATATATATATATATATATATATATATCGTTGTCATACAGGAGAAAGTGACCAAGTGCATTTTTTACAAAAAACGTGATCATAGACTATTTGATATCTTATTAGCTTAATATTGCCCTGAAAATAATCCCAAAGGGTTTCAAACTTGGAAGTACATGTATAATATATTTATTTGTTAAAAATTACTTACTGCATTGATGTTTATTTTCTTTTCAAGCAAAAGTGACTTAAATGGCCCTCCTGAACATTTTACGTTTTGTTAGTTGGTCACTTTCTCCTGTACGACTACGATATATATATATATATATATATATATATATATATATATATATATATATATATATATATATATATATATATATATATATATATATATATATATATATATATATATATATATATATATATATATATATATATATATATATATATATATATATATATATATATATATATATATATATATATATATATATATATATATATATATATATATATATATATATATATGTATAACAAAATGTGTGTTGGGATGGTTTGGACATGTGGAACGAATGAGTGAGGAAAGAACAGTAAAACAAATTTATGTGACGAATATATAGGAGCAGAAGAAGACCGAAAAAACTTTTAAGGTTAAGGACGATCAGGTATTGTTAATTAAAAATCAAGAGTCAAGATAACGAGAGCTATAGTTATTGCATTCGATTTAAAAACAAAGCTTCAAATTTGGATTTTCTCTCGCCAAACTAACCCACGTCTGCTAATTGATATAAAAAGCGCAGGTGGGACCAAATAAACAACCGCTTTCTATCTAATAGAATGGCAGACTGTGTATCTTTATAAGATACTCTTTGATAAATAACTCCAAACAGGTTCTTACTTAATTTTCCAAAGAATTGCAGTTTATTAATTTGAAAAAAATGTACAATGTTTTGTCAAATTTTCTACACCCGTTTATTTTTATAATCTAGAGATAAAAATTGATAATCTGCTTATTTGACAATATTTTTAGAGCGTATAAATATTTGAAAAACTAATACTTTGATATTAACCACTTTTATTTTTGGTACTTCTATCCGACTTGTTTCGACAAGCACTTTCCCTCTTTAGGGATGGATACGTACTGTATGAAAAAGTACATATCCATCTCTGTAGATGACATGGTGCTTGTCGAACCCGTTTTGAGAAAAGCACCAATTTTTTTTATTGAAAACAATATTTTATTTATGATATATTTTATAAAATGTGCCTCAAAGTTTTCGAAAAAACATTCAAGACGTTCAAATCTATAATATACTAGGAATTATTTATATCAAGTTTTGCGAATAAAGTAATTGGTCCAAATTAGCATAAAAAAAATAAAATAGTAATTTCAGACTTTCTTATTTCGTGAAAAAATTGGAGAAAGAATGTTTTGTAAAAGTAGCTTTAGAAAAATATATTTTAAAATACCAAGTTTGCAATGCCCCTTGATGAATAAATTACTTCACTTTTTGCAATTAATACTTTTTTTAATACGAAAAAAGTTAAATTTTACATATTTTTTAATTTCTGTAAAACGATTTTATATATACATTTTGGCTTTGTAATATATGTATTAAATAACGCGTCAGTTCACTTCGCAACCAAATAGCTGTGGAATGTATTTACAAATTGCTTGATGATTATCTGTTCGGTAATCGCGTAATCGGGTAATGAACACGCCATGAGCCACGATCCGTTTGCGGCGTTTATTATTTTTAGCTTCTGTAATTTACATTAAACATACTAGATTTAAATTACTAGCAGTACCTATCCAAGCAATCAAGATAGGTATTTTAACTTTATAAATGTATTATTTATACCATTAAGACACGTGAGTACTTGTACATAACAATTTGTAGCACTAACGACATTGTGTTTATATTTCAATGCTAGCTGTACCCGGCCACGTGTTTCCGTGGCCCACTCTGGTTAAATGAAAAGCAAAGAAAATACAAATCACACAATTCTTAAATGCTTAGTATAACAATACTTGTGAACCAATACAAATATATTTTTTAAATCTCTAAAACGACATTGTAATCGAAAACATTGAAAATGCGAAAAGTGACTGAGTCCGCCATGATCGTTGTTTAGAATTGCGTGTATCGCTGTTACTTTTAACAAATGGCGCTGCCATTGCATTCGAAGATTTTTTTTTATATGGGGTTCCAAAAACTGAAATTCAATGGAAAAATACGATTTTAAATGGAGGAACCCTCATACATACCTCCAGTACCTACCCAGGTACGGGAGTTGATGATATGGTTTATCTCTTTTTGTACAAATCACTGATTTACACCCAGTATTCACCCCAGGGCCCAGAGCAGCCGTGTACTGAGCTCTGAGAATAGTGTGAGGAATGAAGAGATAAGGCGTAGGACGCCGCAAATCTTGGTCACAACTTTCGTCAAGAAAAGGCGATTCAGTTGGCTTGACCGTGTACTTCGCATGCCTGCCGATATAATATTAAAATAATTGTATATTTATTTTATAACATATTAAAATATAGTTTTACCTTGCAGTGGGTACCTCCCTACAATTACAGTTTTGAAATATCAGCATAGATGAGGAAGAATATGGAAGTCTGGACATTTACAGGGCTTTCGACCGTCATAGGCTTGGTTTACCATGAGTTAAACCAGGCGGAGGTAATCCAGATTTGTGGACAAGTATTTGGACACACTCAAAATGTTCTATCTGCCTACAATCGATTCGGAAAAAATACGCAAGTATAGCCATGTGTGAACTTAGCCTTAGAAAGTTGTAAAAAAATGCAGAAGTAGGCACCTACCTGTATGTACAAGGTAAGGAGGAGCGACAATAAACGTCACGAAAGAAAGTGACACTGGTGGCACGCGGCACTCCTTACTCCTACCTAGCTCTGTCTCACTCTAACGGATATGCGTGCAAGTATTTATTTATCAAGAAGAGACACAAAATGTTCATGTCTTCACACAGTTTATATTGTCGATACCTTAATGTTTTTAATAATGTCATACATAATATTACATTGTAAAAAAAGTCTAGATACGCGCAGTGGCGTGCATTTCATATAGGCACATAAGCAGTGCCTACCTAGTGCATGTGAAGCGAATAGATAAGGAGAGAATGACTAAGAAAATATATGTGGCGAATGTTTGCAGGAAAACAGAACGAGGACAACCGAAAAAGACTTGGCACGATCATATCAATCAGAACTTAAAATCTGGTGGTGTCAAAAGTAAAAAAAAAAAAGAATGTGGCGTTCCATCCTTTCTGCCTACCCCTGCGGAGAAACGGCGTGATAGTAGTAGTAGTAGTAGTATCCCTAATGGATGTAAATAATATGGAAAACTGATAATTATAGTATATATGTTTATAAACTACAAGTTTTCTCAGTTATTCCGCGACAAAACACGCATTATTCGACTTATGACAGATAAGTTAACAAAAAAACGCTGTTTTTTCTGCTGGCTACCCTGATTAAAAGCTCTGTGCACGCCACTGGATACACATGCTCATTATTAGCACATAAGTTTGGTATTATTTAGCAATTCCTATTTAGTATCATGTCGCTCACTCCTTTCAAGAATGTCATAAATCAAAAAACTTGATTTTTCAGGAGAACGTTTTTAAAGTTTAAAAACATAACACAGTGTATTAAAAATAAATATCAAGCCACTTATTGAACTTTTTACTGTGCAACAAATCTTTTTAGGTAAAAGCTGAAGGTTTTTTCTCCATTTGAAAAATATTTAGTATAATTTAAAAAAAAAAATAACAGTACCTTTTCTACAAAATGCTAAAACAACATTTTCTGCCCTATAGCGGGTAAATATTAAGTTAAAATTATGCCTTTTTTGCTGGGATATAGTACATTTTCTGGGCATTCCGAAAACATGCACAACTGAAAATTGTCGATTTTTGATTTATGACGTTCTTTAAAGGAGTGAGCATATGTTACGTCGGTAATGTAGATAACCGGAGTCACGTAATATGTAAAGCAGTTAATTAAGTGAAATATTTATTTGGCTGTTGCATTTTTTCGCAATTATGTCATCACTTTCTCAGCGCCATTGTCGTTATCATTGTTATTACTACGGGCATGCTTTGTTATTATTATATTTATAAAATAATACTGTGCTGTAATCAATTTCCTTTTTTAATTTAAGCGATGCGCTTAACAAAATGGTGTATTGTTTCATTTTATGTAAGTTCACACCAGTTAGTCCTAGCGCGCACGCCTAAAAATATTGTCTGACGACGGTAACTTTTTTCAATTAACTGTTTGTTATTTTTTAATGTTTATGCACATATCAATGCCTTAAAGAGCAAACATACTAACTACGAAAAATTGAGTTTTCAAAAGATCAATGCAGAAATTACTAAATACGCTCTTCCTACAAATTGTACTTGTAAAAAAACACATTATTTTACTACGAAAATTTCGAATTGCCAAATATAGACAGAATGCACTGAGATAAACAATATCAATAAAATAAAGAAAGGTTTGTTGAGATGGTTTGAATAAGTGAAGAGAAATGGGTTAAACAAAATTTATAATCAGTAGTTTTGACCTATAAAATATGGAAATGGATTAAGTATAGCACAAATTTCTTATCTTGCAAAAAAAAATCTTTTGCTATACCACTTGATTATCGGTGTATTTTGTTAAAACGGTCACAGTTTGTATAATTTCTTGTTGTTATTGTATGGAAGTAATGACCGAAATGGGTATTGATATTAATATTTCATCATCTTTCTAAGATAGTTGTTGATGAATTGCTTTTATATATGATAGGTTTTGTGACAAAATTGTAGTCGTACAGGAGAAATTGATCAACTAACAAAACGTAAAATGTTCAGGAGGGCCATTTGAGTCTCATTTGCTTGGCAAGAAAATAAACATCAATGCAGTTAGTCATTTTTACCAAGTCAATATATTATACTTCCAAGTTTAAAATCCTTAGGGATTTTTCCAGGGCAATATTAAGCTAGTAAGATATCAAATAGTCAATGATCACGTTTTTCTAAAAAAATGCACTTGGTCAATTTCTCCTGGATGACTACGATATGTTGGATGTGAGGGCTCCATATTGACCAGTGGAACTCCGTGGAGACGGGGGCAAAAGTTTCCCAGCAGGGTACGGTTTTGGAACATACTAATCAAGAATCAAACGTAATAATCAACCAAATTTACTTACTTACAAACATATTTATCATACAAATTCAACTCAGTCATATCAGTTATTCTAGTTGTTTCTCACTGGCAACATTAATTACAACATTTTGAGTGTGTCCAAATACTTGTTCACAAATCTGGATTATCTCCAATTATAGGAGTTATTTTTCATTTAATTAAAAATAATATGAAAAATAACTCTAATAATTGAAGATAATCCAGATTTGTAAACAACTATTTGGACACACTCAAAATGTTGTAAAATAAATTAACTGGTCAAATTATAAGCTAAAATAATAAAAATGAAAATGATATTTTCTGGCGTTTCTCATGTATGTAATTATAATACAGGATTCGGACCTCACATACTAATATAAGTTTCTGCTTAATAAAAAGCTTTTTTTCACTTCACCAATAGATGTCTCTAGTGATTCAAGAATAATGTTTCAAAATTGCTTCATAAATATAGAACTTCCAAGAATTTGAGTAGTGTAGTTGTCAATAATGGGTAAAATTGTAGAATGTTACACGTGTGTAAATTGATCACTCAAACCAGCCTATGACGGTCGTCAGCCCCGTAAATGCCCAGACTTCCATATTCCTCTTCATCTTTGATGAGATGTCAAAAAATAATATGGCAACATTGATGTTTAACAAGAGCTTGCAGGCACTAATCGTGCGCTATAGCTCTTACGATGCGATTTCACGTTATTTTGATAGGCGCAGCCATGTTGTCATATTTCATTATGTATTGTCTGTACTGAGTACCTTCCGAGGTACTGTCTGCATAACAAATCAAAATTATAATTTCTTCTACGCCCTTTGACTCCGTGAGTTGTTTACATTCGATTGTATTGAATTCCCCCCTGACAGGATTATGGGAAGGGTTTTAAGAAACGTTTCTGCCCTGTCAAAAGTTTTCTAATTTACTGCCAAAAATGGATGTACACAATCCAGCAATTCGTTTCACGAAACCACATACTTTTAAAGTCGATAAAGTTTGATTGTACGTATTGAATTGGCTTTCTTATGGCATGGTACATTGCAATATGATATTTTTACAACATTTTGAGTGTGTCCAAATACTTGTTGATAAATCTGGATTATCTCCAATTATGCCGCCTTTTTGTCCGCCTCCGTAGTGTAATGGTCAGCACGCTCGGCTACCGTTCTGGAGGTCCCGGGTTCGATTCCCAAGGGGGGTAAAATAAATATAAGTGATTTTTTCACTGTCATATTTATTCAATATTACCCTGGACTGGTACCTGAAGCGGAGGGCTGATCACCTTTCCTTCATGTGTAAACCATCAAGATGACACTGCGTTTATATGACGCAGTGCCCTATGCACCATTGGGGTGCGGATAAGGGTTTTATTATTTATTATTATCTCCAATTATAGGAGTTATTTTTCATATTATTTTTTGACATCTCAACAAAGATTAAGAAGAATATGGAAGTCTGGGCATTCACGGGGCTGACGACCGCCATAAGCTGGTTTAAGTGATCAATTTGCACTAGAACTTCACTAGAGACATCTATTGGTGAGATGAAATGAACTCAAGAACAATGTTTCTAAATTGATATTGTTTCAAATGTTTCAAAAGTAGTGTGGTTGTCAATAATGGGTAGAATTGTGAATGTTACACGTGTGTAAAGTCATCACTTAAACCAGCCTATGACGGTCGTCAGCCCCGTAAATTTCCAGACTTCCATAATCTTCTTCATCTTTGATGAGATGTCAAAAAATAATATGAACTTTTATTCTCTCCTAAGCGCACAGACCTGATATTGGCTAGTAATAGTGTAAAGGTTCATAAGTAACTTTATAATAAATATTTATTTGTACGTTTTTACTGTTCTGTACAGGTGGCGCAAAAGTAATCACCCTATCGGAAGATGTTATAATTTTTGCAAATGGAATCGTATATCGATTATATTTAAAATTTGTTAACCAAACAGCTGCAGTATGTAAACAAATTTAGAATAACGCAATATTAATCATCTAATTTTTTTATTTAACTTTTTTACAAAATAAAATAAAAAGATTTTGACGTTTTCATTTTTTTTGTTAAGTGGAAAATATGATATCCGTCAAGTGGCTGCCGCCAGTCTTGACACACATTTGTGCCCGTTTTATCAATCTGCTTGTATACTGCGGCTGTCTAGGTCACAACTGTCAAATATGATTGACGTAGGACGCCATTTGCAAACATTATAACATCTTCGGATAGGGTGGTTAATTTTGTACCACCCTGTAGATATGTCTATTTTTTTCGGCATAGGGTTTTCAATAAGTATTTTCTGAATAAATTAAATTATAATGATTACTGATCAATATTAAATCGAGTACCGTAGAAACGACGAAGCCTGGTCACTTGTCAGTTAAAATCGAATGTGTAAAAAAACAATTATTGTTTTACTGTAATAATAATAATAATAAAACCCTTATCCGCACCCCAATGGTGCATAGGGCACTGTGTCATATAAACGCAGTGTTATCTTGATCGTTTACACATGAAGGAAAGGTGATCAGCCCTCCGCTTCAGGTACCAGTCCATGGTAATTTTGAATAAATATTACAGTGAAAAAATCACTAATATTCATTTTACCCCCCTTGGGAATCGAACCCGGGACCTCCAGGACGGTAGCCGAGCGTGCTGACCTTTACACTACGGAGGCGGACTTTGTTTTACTATATGAGAACAATGTCTAATAGAGCAAAATTATAAATAAAAAAATGCGTACCGTAGAAAGCGGCTACTTGAACTTTGATGTGTTACTTGAGCCCTGTGCAAAAAATATTTATATCTGTATTTGGTCTACTATAATAAACGTATCGACATGATTCATTGTTTCACTGACAAATGACACTTATTGTCACGATACGTTCATTATTGTACACCAAATACGGACTTAATTTTTTTTTGTACTGGGCTCAAGTAACACATCAAAGTTCAAGTAGCCCCGTTCTACGGTACTCAATATACTAACACCACGTCACAGGTAAACCTAACCCATAAGTTATGAATGCTTTGACATTTATGTGCTTACAAAATCGAATAAATATCTTTCTGCATATCGTTTTTATTATTATTATTATTATTATTGGTACCTACCTTTCGTTCGCTATGGCTGCCTTCTGTAAGTGGTTTATTGTTTCCAAACCTATTAACCTATTTGTTGTTACGAAATTATTTTCTCACTTTTACGACGCAGTTGCAACACAAAAATTGAACACATTTAATGTAGATCAGTTATCTTATACTATCACGCTGTTCTCTGCTATTCTCCTGTGAACAAGTAATTCAATTTACGACAATTTGAATGTGCCCAAATACTTGTTCACAAATCTTGTTTATCTCCAATTATAGGAGTTATTTTCGTATTAATATTATTTTACAATATTATTTTCACCTCCGCCTCCGTAGTGTAATGGTCAGCACGGTCGGCTACCGTTCTGGAGGTCGCGGGTTCGATTCCCAAGCGGGGTAAAATAAATATAAGTGATTTTTTCACTGTAATATTTATTCAATATTACCATGGACTGGTACCTGAAGCGGAGGGCTGATCACCTTTCCTTGATAACACTGCGTTTATATGGCACAGTGTCCTATGCACCATTTTGGTGAGGATAAGGGTTTTATTATTATTATTATTATTTTCATATTCATACTAATATAAGAGTTTCTGCTTAGTTAAAAGTTTATTTTCGTGTCACCAATAGATGTCTCTAGTGAAGTTCTAGTGATTCAAGAACAATGTTTCGAAATTGGTTCATAAACGAGTATATAGAACTTTCAAGAATTTGAGTAGTGTGGTTGTCAATAATGGGTAGAATTGGTGAATGTCACTTAACAGCCTATGACGGTCGTCAGCCCCGTAAATGCCCAGACTTCCATATTTCTCTTCATCTTTGATGAGATGTCAAAAAATAATAAGTAATTCAATGTTACCCAAAATTATTTAGATTATTTGTTTGTTGAAGCTTAATGTGTTTTGTTAGCCTCTTCCCTTTCTTTTACAATAATCATTAAACAAATATCTTAATTCTGTACAATCCTTTGTATTTTCCAAATTTAAGCTTTCTTGGCATTTTGTCCAGTAAGTTATAAATGGTTACGTACATTTCTAGCTTTAAGGACTAAATGCCCTAAATTCAAATATACTAACAGAAAACAGTCACAAATTATTTGTAAAAGAAAAAAAAAACAAAATTTTTTGAAAACAATATATTTATCTAAATAGTGATAGTAATTTTATGACCTAAATATATAATATATTATTAGATTAAAACCAATATTTTTAGCTTTTCCACTTTATTTTTATTTGACCAGCGACCGGGTTTCGTCGTTACCGACATCATCAGACCAGTCTGATGATGTCGGTAACGACGAAACCCGGTCGCTGGTCAAATAAAAATAAAGTGGAAAAGCTAAAAATATTGGTTTTAATCTAATAATATATTGAAAATGCAATTCCATCACTAAGTGTCAGTGGATAATATAAATCTACCTAAATATATCAAATTTATTTATTATAATTTAAAATTATAACCGAATATAAGTAAAAAAAATACTAAGATTTTTTAACTAAGAAAGGTATTCGAATAAAATTTATTTGGAAAAAAACTACAAAGTTGTTATTTTATTCTATAAAATGCAGTTCCACCAAGAAATGTCAGTACAAAACTTAAATCTAATAAGAAAGATGTGCTGAAGTGCTTTGGATGTGAATAGAATGAGTAAAGAAAGAATATCAAAACAAATATATGAGACTAATATGGTTGGTAATAGAATCAGAAGAAGACCGGGAAAAACTTGGCATGATCAAGTATTTCAAATATTTGAAAGTGGTCAGGCCGGGAGTCGGAATAATCGGCGGCTATGTATGTGGAAGAGACAAAGATCGTTTGCAAAGACAGATTGGTGTGGCATTCTATTCTCTCTGCCTACCCCTGCAGTGATCATAAAATGAAGTGTGGAAGTCTGAAGAACCTTCCACATACAATTATGAAAATGCTTTCCATAAAAAGATTGCAACGAATTTCACAGGTGTTCAATTTCTATACCCGCTTATAAAGAAAAGACTATAAAAAATTGCTTAACAGTTTGATCTAAATACTGCTGTAAAATGGTATCTGTTATTTGTACATTTGGTGTCGCGAATCTCACATCCGTTATAAGATTTGCGTGTCTGATAAAATGAAACTACTGATAAGATAATATAATAATGTACAACAGCATATTTACACGAATTACAGTAAAACCTCGAAAAAACGGACCTATTGGGGGGAGAGGGTGTCCATCAAAGCTGGAAGTCCATTACATAAAAAAGGTTTGAAATAAATCGAAAAAAAATAGATTCACTAAATATAAATACTAATATTCAGATATAAATAGATAATACAAAACACAAACGAAGTTCTATTTTATTTATTTCTAATATTTAAATGAAAATGGTATTTTCTGGCGTTTCTCATGTGTGTGATTATAATCCAGGATTCGGATCTCACATACTAATATAAGAGTTTCTGCTTAGTAAAAAGCTTCTTTACATCTTACCAATAGATGTCTCTAGTGAAGTTCTAGTGATTCATGAACAAAGTTCTATTTTGAATCATTTATTCGAAAGTCACTGTGGGGTAGAATCTATCCATTTTTAATTTAAGTGTACTAAATAGTAAATAGTAGTATTTACTAAGTAAAACTTCAATTAAAAATTATATTTATTTTCTTCGGGCACTCGTCGTGGAGTGACGTTACTGTTTGAAATCAATGCGCTCGCTTTCGGTAATCCTGATTTGAAAAAGAATCAAGTTTTATTTGCACATTTGAAGCTTGCGTTTTTTTTTTGTTATCAACTTTCTAAAATCAGGAAAATGCGTATAATATACATAGTTGAACTTCGTAATCTGACGAATAGTCAATAAATGTTATTTGATCGTCGATATGTGATCTTACAACTGATTACTTCATTTTTGGCAGTATTGCTATTGCTCCGGCTAGGTGCAGTCTACAAAGGACGGCATTATGTCTCAAATTATAGCGCTAGACGTGTGACGTGATTATCATGACCGCTAAAAATTGTTTACACTTTAATTTAAGCATGTACATATAATACTACCAGGACGCTTTATTTTTTTTACATTTGCTTGTATTTTTTGTCCGTTATATCCGAAGTTCGTTAAAAAAACCCTTATCTACACCCGATGGTGCAGAGGGCACTGCATCATATAAATGCAGTGTTATCTTGATCGTTAACATATGAAGGAAAGGTGATCAGCCCTCCGCTTCAGGTACCAATCCAGGGTAATATTGAATAAATATAAGAGTGTAAAAAAACACTTATATTTATCTGACCCCTCTGGGACTTGAACCCGGGACCTGCAGTACGGTAGCCCAGCGTGCTGATCATTACACTACGGAGGCGGATAAAAATTAAATAGAGCTCCGTTATATCGAGGTTTTACTGTATATCAATTTCAATACGGACCGGATCATAAAAAAATCGACCTTACTTTTACTTGGATGCGTTTTTGTTAGCGATTCCAAGTATTATAAATTTGACTTCACTACCCGTTAATATCGAAACAATGGCGTTTTTTATCATTATTCTTGACCGGGCAAAATGTTATACCATTTTCAAACGTGAAATAACCATAATATTTTATTGGCGGACATTTTGAAAACGATTTTGTCTGTCGGCAAATGGCCTCTTTCCGAATTTCGGTGGCCACTTTGTATTTTAAATTGTGGCAGATTTTTAATTTGCAGTTTGCGTGCAGCATTTCATCGTAAAATATAATGCATGGGATGGGCGAATGAAACGACTTTGCTTCGGTCAAAAGTTTGCAGTAATACATATATGTACCTACTGTGGGTTTGTTTTTGTGTATCTACCATATGCAAATAAAGGTTTCAATTGCTTCAATAGATAGCCATTACACTTTTTCTTCTAACCCTTACTGCACTTAATGGTGCGTTGGGCACTGCATCGTATTGACGCAGTGTTATCTTAATCATAAAATAAATTGGAATAGGCAAATAAAACTGCTTTGCTTTGCAGTAATACATACTTTGACGTTTTTTGTGTAAGTATTCAAATAAAGTATGCAAATTCAATTCCTACTTAGCCATTACACAATGAATTCCATTTGAAGTTTTCATTAACTATTTAAATTTATTACCATTTTTTAACCATATCATAAAAATGTTCCAATCCCATATTGTGCTCCCGGAAATACAAATAAGTTTCATATTCACACCCTTCTGAATTTCCCAAAAAAATCCACTTTATTAGATGAGAAAAATCTGTTTTTAATAAATGCATTTTCAAACGGAAAAGCTAAATTAATACCTCACCAATTTTTCGATTGATGGCGCTACAATCTGTCATATTTCAAAATGTATCGATAATCGTACCGTCATATGAAAGGTCCTGAGACCATTGCATACGAGTTTCTATAGGTTTAAAAAAATTATTCAATATGGATGTTCTATAGTTCACTCCGGCTAGGTGCAGTCAACAAAGGACGGCATTATGTCTCAAATTATAGCGCTAGACGTGTGACGTGATTATCATGGCCGCTAAAAATTGTTTACACTTGAATTTAAGCATGTACATATAATACTACCGGGACGCTTTAATTGTTTTACATTTGCTTGTATTTTTTGTCCGTTATATCCGAAGTTCGTTAAAAAAAAACCCTTATCCACACCTGATGATGCATAGGGCACTGCATCATATAAACGCAGTGTTATCTTGATCGTCAACACATGAAGGAAAGGTGACCAGCCCTCCGCTTCAGGTACCAGTCCAGGGTAATATTGAATAAATATTACAGCGAAAAAATCACTTCTATTGCATATTTGACCCCCCCTGGGAATCGAACCTGGGATCTCCAGTACGGTATCCGAGCATGCTGACCATTACATTACGGAGGCGGAATATATTACACCTGCAATAATCCAGATTTGTGAAAAAATATTTGGACACACACAAAAACTTGTAAATGCAATTTCGTTTATTTTTACCGAACAAGCGGGCTATTGAATTATGTTCTTTGGAAAATGTATGGAGTTGATTTCCTACGCCAATAGTCTTGCTATTAATATTTTCGTTTTCAAAGACGATGTGATCGTTATGGTAATTGGTGAAGAGTCGTTGGTAGGTCGCAGTGTCAATTGGTGAGGTCAATTAGTTTTGATTAAGCGTACTTTTTGCTGCTGCATCTTGCGTGTCATGGACCGAAATTATAAGGTTTGGGTGGATTTAAGGAGATGCGTGTGAAGAACAAAGGAATATCGGAATCGAAGGGAATCTTGTGCAATTTCAGATGGAACACGAAATGACTTTAATTATATGATGAGGTATTGAAGAAACGCTGCATAAACTGGTCTTTGAAGTGTTTATTTATCAGAATGTATCTCAAAGTTTTTTTTTAGTTTAAAAACTCTTTTTTCTTGTCTTTTCTACGTAAATTTTACATATAATGGACAAATTAATATTCCTATAGAACCAGTGATTTTGCGAGTATTTTTGCCTAGAAATTTCACTCATGAATTACATGAAATTATAGTAACTTTAAACATAAAGAGTAAATCCACTCGAGTAGGCATTGGCTATGGAACTTAAAAGTTGAATGTTTTGAATATTGAAAGCATTAACTTTGTGGATCATATTGATATATTATTTCGAGAAATAAAAATACTTTGTGTTTTGATCCACTCACATTTTTATTAACCAACTAGTTTCGGCAACAACCTGTTGCCCTCTTCAGGGTTCAATTTATATTAAAAACCCTGAAGAGGGCAACAGGTTGTTGCCGAAACTAGTTGGTTAATAAAAATGTGAGTGGATCATAACACAAAGTATTTTTATTTCTCGAAATAATATTAAATGTTGACGCCTGAGTAGGGTCATGATAAGCGGTGTTGCATAAGCCGTAGCTAGATTTCAGAGTCACTAGGACGTTAGATAATTCAACTAATTCCTCTATTTTTTAATTATTGTAATGCGAGTAGAAAATTTGTCGGAAAAGAATTCAATGCGATTGAATTTCAATCCATATTAAATAATTAACATATGCGTGACAAACTTACATTTCAGGCGTATATATTAATAAATCCCTTACCGCACCCCAATGGTGCATAGGGCACTGCTTCATATAAACGCAGTGTTATCTCGATCGATTACACATGAAGTAAAGGTGATCAGCTTTCCACTTCAGGTACCAGTCCAGTGTAATATTGAATAAATATTAGAGTGAAAAAATCACTTATATTCATTAAACCCCCCTGGGAATCGAACCCGGGACCTCCAGAACGGTAGGCGAGCATGCTGACCATTACACTACGGAGGCGGACAAATATATTAATGACTCTCATTACAAAGTAAATAAAAAGACAGTAATAACAATAAAGATAACAAATTACAAGTAAATTAATTGACAAACAATCCAATTTTAAAAGGTTATGTGTGACAGTGTGATTGTTCTTTTATTACAATTTGCAGATTCAAATCAAAATCAAGCATACAGTTTCTATCTTATTGATACCTGACTCTATCTCCTATCTGCAAATAGGTTTCTTAGGTTGTGTTATCGTATGTGCACTATTGCTTATAAATATAGTAAAAATGTAGGTAAACTAAAAGAAAACACATGTTATACAAAACGATTTCAAGTTTATTTTTATTTTTATTGATAAGAGATTGCAGTCAGCAGTAACAGCATCCTTTTACAATTTATTATTGTACGTAAAGTGTTATTTCTATTTTATTATTAGATTAAAACCAATATTTTTAGCTTTTCCACTTTTTTATTTGACCAGCGACCGGGTTTCGTCGTTACCGACATCATCAGACTGGTGATGTCTGATGTCTGATGTCTGATGTCTGGTGATGTCTGATGACTCCAGTCTGATGATGTCGGTAACGACGAAACCCGGTCGCTGGTCAAATAAAAAAGTGGAAAAGCTAAAAATATTGGTTTTATCTAATAATAAATTAAAAATGCAATTCCATCACGAAGTGTCAGTGGATAATATAAATCTGTTATTTCTATTATTGTACTATAGTACAATACAGAAATGCGAAAATATTGATGATATCGGTTTTTATAAACACAAAACGAGTCTTACACAATCCTTTACAGGTTGAGTATGTTAAATTAGATATTCCTCCTAGAGTGAGAATACCCTATATTATTTTTTGACATCTCATCAAAGATTAAGAAGAATATGGAAGTCTGGGCATTTACGGGGCTGACGACCGTCATAGGCTGGTTTAATTGATCACTTTACACACGTGTAACATTCACCAATTCTACCCATTATTGACCACCACACTACTTAAATTCTTGGAAGTTCTATATATATGAACCATTTTAGAAACCTTGTTCTTGAATCACTAGAACTTCACTAGAGACATCTGTTGGTGAGATGTAGAGAAGCTTTTTACTAAGCAGAAACTTTTATATTAGTATGTGAGGTCCAAATCCTGGATATCAATCACACACATGAGAAACGCCAGAAAATACCATTTTCATTTTTATTATTTAAGCTTATAATTTGACCAGATAATTTATTTACAACATTTTGAGTGTGTCCAAATACTTGTTCACAAAATCTGGATTATCTCCAATTGCAGGAGTTATTTTCATATTATTTTTTGACATCTCATCAAAGATGAAGAAGAATATGGAAGTCTGGAAGTCAAAAAATAATATGAAAATAACTCCTGCAATTGGAGATAATCCAGATTTTGTGAACAAGTATTTGGACACACTCAAAATGTTGTAAATACCCTATATTGTCGCAAAATTGATTTTCACGTGGTTTTTTTCACAATAAAATAGACTTAAAAAAATCAGTGTTTGATTTAACATTCAATACATAAATCATGATGTACGCTAATCATCAAACTGAGTCGAATGGTGAATTTAGATCTCGCGTTCAGACTTCAGATGCGACACGTCTCCATACAATCTCGAGTGATCTCATGTACCGAAAATATTCATTTGCCGAGTTCCGAACTATCAATAGGTCATGAATTCATTGACGACGGAAATACCAGTGTCACATGACATTAATCTGCATTTGGCACCCCGGTGTATCAAAAGGAAAACGTGACTTTGTCTGATAATAAATCAAAATCGTTAATAAATTGGTCAAAATGTTGTATATTTCGCTCACTCCTTTCAAGGACGTCAAAACTTAATATTTCAGGAGAAGATTTTTAATGTTTAAAATATAATACAATGTAAGAGTACTGCTAATATAAGAGTTTCTGCTTAATAAAAAGCTTCTTTACATCTCACCAATAGATGTCTCTAGTGAAGTTCTAGTGATTCATGAACAAGGTTTCTAAATTGGTTCATATATATAGAACTTCCAAGAATTTGAGTAGTGTGGTTGTCAATAATGGGTAGAATTGGTGAATGTTACACGTGTGTAAAGTGATCACTTAAACCAGCCTATGACGGTCGTAAGCCCCGTAAATGCCCAGACTTCCATATTCTTCTTCATCTTTGATGAGATGTCAAAAGATAATATAATACAATGTATTAAAAATAAATATCAAGCCGCTTTTTGAACTTTTTACTGTGCAACAGATCTTTTTAGGTAAAACCTGAAGGTTTTTTCTCCATTTGAAAAATATTTAGTATATTTAAAAAAAATAATTAAACATCACCTTTTCTTGAAAATGCGAAAACAATACTTTCTGTCCTGTAGCGGGTAAATATTAAGTTTAAAAAATGCCTCTTTTGCTGGGATATAGTTTATTTTGTGGGCGTTCCGAAAACATACACAACTAAAAATTGACGTTTTTTGTTATGACGTTTTTGAAAGGAGTGAGCGATTTTTGATAAAAACGGTGTTTGAAAATGATGCGGAATGTTTCGAAACACGTGACACAGTAGATTTTAAGAACTAGTGGTATTTACCAAGTAAAACTTTAATTAAAAATGTAAAAATAACTCCTAAATGGAGAAACCCAGATTTAAGAATAAGGATTAGGTAATAATAAAATAATAATAAAACCCTTATCCGCACCCCAATGGTGCATAGGGCACTGTGTCATATAAACTCAGTGTTATCTTGATCGTTTACACATGAAGGAAAGGTGATCAGCCCTCCGCTTCAGGTACCAGTCCATGTAAATATTGAATAAATATTACAGTGAAAAAATCACTTATATTTATTTTACCCCTCTTGGGAATCGAACCCGGGACCTCCAGACCTCAAGGATTAGGTACCAACCAAAAATTTAAAGAAATAAATAAAGACACCTTCAATATCTTCTTTCTTATTTTTTGCTGATCTTCCATTGATTTATTTCATAACAAACTAAATAAATAATCATCATGCCGTTTCTCCGCAGGGTTAGGCAGAGAGAATAGAACGCCACCCAACATCACTCTTCACTTACAAACATTCTTTGCCTCCTCCACATTCATGCATCCCCTCATAATTCTCGCCCATTATTCCTACTCTTATTTTTACTTTCTGATTTCGCAATTGGTGAATTAAAAAAATGAATGACGTGCGTTTCATAATCGGTATTAATCTAGATTTGAATGGTTGCTATAAACATATAAAAATAAAACATGTTTTATGATTTGTGGCTTACGTTATTATCGTATCCGGCATAAGGCCGCTATGCACTTTGAAAATTACCCGTATGACGTCAATGCTACATGATATGAACATTTTAAGATATCGTAGTCATACAGAATAAGTGACCAAGTGCATTTTATACAAAAACATGATCATTGACTATTTGATATCTTACTAGCTTAATATTGCCCTGAAAAAAATTCCAAAGGATTGTAAACTTGGAAGTATAATGTATTGACTTGTTAAAAATTACTAGCTGCATTGATATTATTTTCTTGCCAAGCAAAAGTGACTTAAATGGCCCTCCTGAACATTTTACGTTTTGTTAGTTGGTCACTTTCCGGTACGACTACGATATGTAGTAATATGTTGTTATTCCTGCAAGAAAATATTTCTGAGGATTTGTAATATTGCATAATATTATTTGATGTCGCGCGTATTTTTAATGTATCGACAAATTCGGGTGTTACACTGACTGGCGCTCTTCTAGCTGTCTGTCATGTTTTTACCCGCTTCATGAAAAACGAGATACTCCATTAAAAAATACAAATATTTTACCACAGTTTAAGTGGAAAAAAACTTAAGTTTTACTAGTATTTAAAAAAAATGCTTAAGGCCCAGCATTCGTTAAGTCGCATCCTTTCCACCCGTGACCAGACTGGTCACATTTCTGCTCACACCTGATTTTTTTGAGAATGTTTATTGGATATTTTTTGTTTTTTAGAATATATACAAAAAAAATATTTTCGTAATTTATTTTTCACTCCTTACCTTTCAATAACTCTTTTATTTTTTAAAACCATATAATTATTTCGATACAAAAAAAGTGTTGAAAATAAATCAAGTACGTAAAATATTACCTGGATTAAGAGAAAATTAAATTGCGACTTGCTGGGCCTTAAAATATTTATCATCTTAGTTACTTTATTTTTTCATCTTCTTTACGTGTCGTGTGGGTCGCCCCAACGTTGACTTGTGAGAAAGTGTCCCTATTTTGGGCAATTCGAAACAGCTCCTACTTCGTACTCCTGTCCACTCGTGTATATTATGGAGCCAGGAAATCCGCCGACTTCCAACACCTCTTTATTTTTTAAAAATGTTAAATTTACGTTCAATGGCTATACGACACAGATATGCCAGATATGTACGACAAATTTTACCAGGCAATCTCACGCTGTACCCAAATGAAAGATATTCTTCGACCTAACATTTATTGTTGTTATCTCCAAGAATAAGCAGGGGAGGATTCTTGAGGTAGTGTTTCATGACAATGACAATGAAATAAAATTTATCCATAATTATTATAAATTCATTGATAACAATTGTAAAACATTCAATACAGACCCATTATGCCAATAAAGTGTATTGTATGACATAAACTTATTTGATTTTCGTAAATCTGGTTGGATTACAGTCGATCCACCGTCTCTGCTAGGTTTTTAAATTATTGGCACGACTTGACGCCTGTCTTCTCTTTTAGCTGGTGCACACATCTTCTTCTTGGTCTTTCTTGATGCCTATTTTCCTCTCTATGATATTTCTGTTTTCTAGTCTTTAACCAGGTTTGTTTTTCATTATTCCTACTTAAACCTTTTTAGTGTTCTATCTAGCTAACTTGTTCCATCCTACATTACCAAAAATGTTTCATAGTAATACATAAATAATAATTTCTATTTCTATTTTGTTACAGGTAAATACAACATCCAATCGAATGAAAAATGGCTTTAAGTTTCAGACCAGGTAAGCGATTAAAGTAAAAGTTAAAGAAATAAATTAAAATGTACCGTATTATCAACAATTTCATAGTGACATTTAATGAAGTAATTAATTTTCAAGCTTAACGATAATTTATTGTTCGTGGGTTAAAGCTTTTGGAATGTAATAATGTTTTATCTCGATTGTGATGGTTTTATTTTGTACGATTATTAACTGTAAATTTTACATTGAATCGTTTTGTTATTACTGAATAAATTACAATAAATACGGATGAAACGGTACAAATAAGCTTATTAAACAATAGTTGTGTAATATTTGTATGTGAACTTGAATCCTGTAACCTGTTATAGGATCGGTACATTATATAAAATACAAATTCTCGTTAAGTGATCACCGTTTATTCTGGTACTACACAGTAACTTATTGAAAATCATTCTGTCTTCCTTGACATTTCGCAAGCTTTGGAACTTTAGGAACACACTGTAGTTGTGGGTAAGATCCGCTCATTCAGAAGATCTGTATCATTTAAGTGATCCGTTCTCTTGAATTATGGATCTTTCGTCGGACGAGAAGCGAAAATTATCAACGACTCACTTATGCATGGATTCACAGATAAATCATGTTGAGAGGCTATACTTATTTTCTTCTCCCTTGCTCCATCCCAACTTATCGTCTTTGTAGACTATTTGGGTCAGCTCTCTTCGTCTTAAAGCTGTAGATGCTTCTATCATGTACAGCCTCGCCTAGGTAATGCCTTCGAATCATGGAAGATCAATGGCGATCGCCTGGTTTACAATATGTTCAGGTTCTCTACGCCCTATGTGCCCATACAATCTCAATTGCCTTTCTCTGCCTTACTATTGATATCAGTTACACCCAGGCTACCACGAATATATGAACTCCTTATTTTATCTCTAACGGACACCCCAGCTAACCATCTAAGCATTTCAACAGTTTCCAGTTGCCTAGAGTAGGTGTTTACATCGTCCATAGAGAAGTGCGGGTCTGACAATTGTTGGGTAAGTTTTTCCCTTAAAATTTGGCTGACACTTCTGGGTCACAAAGGACTCTCGTCACGGATCGGAATTTACTTAAGGCTACTTAATGTAATAGTCAGCATGCTTAGTGTAATGGTCAGCACGCTCGGCTACCGTTCTGGAGGTCCCGGGTTCGATTCCCAGGGAGCGTCAAATAAATATAAGTAATTTTTTTTACTCTAATATTTATTCAATATCAACCTGGACTAGTACCTGAAGCGAAGGGCTAATCACCTTTCCTTTGTGTGTTATCGATCAAGATTACACTGCGTTTATATAATGCAGTGCCCTATGCACCATTAGGGTGCAGATAAGGGGTTTGAATACTTACATTACTCATAAAAATATATTTAGTGTCAGAAAACCAGGTCGTTATTGCGCTAGATTCACTCAAAATTGCGACTCGGTCACTCAATCGATGTAAATAAACGGGTTATTAAGATCCGGTCGTTCGCGGACGACCCACGTCTGTTATTTAACATGTTTTGGAACATGACAATGTTGAGGTTTGGAAGCATTCACATTGTTTCGCACGCCGGCGATCGCCTCATGCTTCGAATTTAAAGACCGGAGTTCGAACGGATCGAGGTAAGGCGGGGGTCTATCCTATTATTGTGCTTCATTATAATTTGCGGCTATTTTTAGAAAACTAACTTTAAAACAGCCGCTGGCCTTCTTGGAAAAATATCGCGGCGGTGTGGTCTATAACAAAAAAATATCTAAAACAGTGTTGTTATACACAGAATGCTGACCATTTAGCGGGAAGCTGGCACTCTTGTGTTGCCATAAGGACTGTCAAATGTATCGCTTTTGTTCGCTGCTGATTAATAGCCAATTCAGGGTATTTTTTTTATTTTCCGTAACATAGTTTTTTATTCGTCTAATAAAATAAATCCATGGTATTTATTTACATAAATTTACGGGTTCCATTAAATTTTATAGGACTATCTAACCAATCAACTAAACATTACGCTGCTACCCCACAGGGGTAGACAGAGAGGATAGAACGTCATACCACTCTGTCTTTACAAATATTATTCGCCTCTTCCACATTCATGCATCTCCTCATACACACCCGACGATTATTCCTCTCAATGCTTGAAATACTTGATCATGCCACGTTTTCCTCGGTCTTCCTCCGCTCTCATTTTCAACCACATTCACTCATTCGATTCACATGCCAAACCACCTTTCTTAATTTTATCAATATTGCATTCTTTCCTTATTTCACCATTCGAAAATATCATACGCCATTTTTCGTCTGAGAGATCGCATTTTGACTGCATTCAGTCTACTTTCACCCTACTTTTGTCAACTCCATGCATTATCTCCATTCATTACGGTCAGAAGTTGAAAGAATATGAAGGTATGTGTGAGGAGATGCATGAACGTTTGCAGTGATAAAGTACTGTGGCGTTCTGTTCTATCTGTCTACCTATGCAGGGAAGCGGCGTGATTGTGTTAGTTAGTTTATTTGTTATGAAATAAATTAATACAAGACCAACTATATGTAAATACGAAAGAAGATACTTTCATTTTGGTGTCTTTATTTTTATCGGAAAATGAAAAATAAGGTATGATGGATAAGATTTGAAATGTGGTATTTGAAATCGAGTAAAGGGTTAGTATACTTATATATATATATATATATATATATATATATATATATATATATATATATATATATATATATATATATATATATATATATATATATATATATATATATATATATATATATATATATATATATATATATATATATATATATATATATATATATCTATATATATATATATATATATATATATATATATATATATATATATATATATATATATATATATATATATATATATATATATATATATATATATATATATATATATATATATATATATATATATATAATAATAAATCTTTTACCGCACCCCAATGGTGCATAGGGCACTGCTTCATATAAACGCAGTGTTATCTCGATCGATTACACATGAAGGAAAGGTGATCAGCCCTCCACTTCAGGTACCAGTCCAGTGTAATATTGAATAAATATTAGTATTCTAAAAAACAATAAAAGTATCCGATATAAATTCTTTAAGAAATCGAGCGTAAGGACACGTTTAGCCCTGATCGCGGCTCTGCGCGACGCTGGGCCTTGATCGTCAATAAATATGATTACTTTGTATAAGAACATTAAAGAAGCAGTAAAGGTTTTGAGGTAATTTGCTTTCGGAAGTAGATATTATGAAAACCAGATTAGAAAAACAATATCCCGGATGAATCATTTGCCAGTGGTGGGAATGAAGCATTGTTTATAAATAAACAAAATGAAACCGACGATTCTTCAAAGCTGTTACGCAGTTTACGGAACATCTCCCATCTTCAGTCATGATGACCGCAGAGTAGCAGGCCGGTGATCTGACGGCGCACAATGGGATAAAAAAATAACTAAAAAACGCGGCAAGAGAGAAAGAAATAAAAGCAAAATGGCCGACAGGAATCTCGGAGGAACATCTCGCCCGGGATATGAACACAAAACAAAACAAAACCCGGGTCGCGCCGCATTCAATAGACCATCTATGAATGAATCTAGAACACTCCGATACCTTACTCAGAACTGATAACCTGTTCCTTAGCCTTTCTAGATGAGTCTCGACTTTATTCAGTCTTGTGTCATTTACCTACTAGTCGTAAACTACCGACGGTGTTAGAACTGTGATGCCGTAATAAGTGTAATGGGGGTATCTACATTCTAAACGAACCAGAAATAGAGTAATTAATTTAAATTTCACGACATTTTGAGTGTCCAAATACTTCTTCACAAATCTGGATTAAAATTGGAATTGAAATTATTTTTTGACATCTCATCAAAGATCATCAAAAATGAAGAAGAATATGGAAGTCTGTGCATTTACGGGGCTGACGACTGGGTCATAGGCTGGTTTAAGTGACCACTTTACACACGTATAACGTTCACCAATTCTACCCATTATTGACAACCACACTATTCAAATTCTTGGAGGTTCTATATATATAAACCAATTTCGAAACGTTGTTCTTGAATCATTAGAACTTCACTAGAGACATCTATTGTTGAGATGAAAATAAGCTTTTTTATTGAGCAGAAACTCTTTTATTGTATGTGATATCAAATCCTGGTTTATAATCACATACTTGAGAAACGCCAGAAACTATCATTTTCATTATTATTATTTCAGCTTACAATTTGATCAGTAAATTTATTTACAACATTTTGAGTGTGTCCAGACCTCTATATTCTTCTTCATCTTTGATGAGATGTAAAAATAATATATTATCAATATTTTACACTGTTTTTTTGTTGTATTTTAGCTTATTAGCATGAAATTTTGTTCGTGTATTTGCAGTTAAACTATCGGTGCATTAGTGTGATTTTATTTTCTATGCATCATTGCGAAACAACATTAAATCGATTCCGTATTGTTGGTGAAACTTTCATATTACAAATGTGTGTGTTATCGATCAACATATCCAAGAAAATGATAGGAGCTAATGTTAATATTATGATTCTTGACTTACGCAGCTGATATAAAGTTTACTTCATTTTGACACGAGATAAATAAACATATCTTATCGACGCATCTCACAAATGTATACACGATAACTGATAAAATATTAAGGATTTGTTTTATTATTATTCTAGACAACTCTAAAAAAAGACCACCGGTAACTAGACAGACGAACGTGAGATGTATCCACCTTAATCTCACAGGGTACGACCAGCGGTTCTTAATTTAGGGTCCGAAACATTTTTTTGTTGGAACCCTATTTATTAAATTCAAAGTATTTATTAGTATTTACAATTCATCACAATTCACCGTTTTAAAATGCGCATCGCATGTCTTTTATTTTTGGGGAATTATTATATATGAACAGAAAAAAATACAAAATTTCTTTGCACAATTTCATATGTAAGTACGTTTGTATTCACGTTAACAATATGCTTATTAGAGTGTGTCCATTTTATTTCTCTAATGCTGAATTTTACCCCACTAAGATGTATTTTTATCAAGATTTTTATTGATATCTCTACACTTCTTCTTCTTCTTCTTCTTCTTCTTTTTCTTATATATGATCTATAGATCCGTTTTTCAAGAAAATGACGTTTAATAAGTCGATTATAAAAAAAATAAAAAATAAAAATAATGGATATATTTATCGCCGCACTGATTACTTATTCAATTTCGTTACTTAAAGCCTCCGACTAATTGATTTTTTTTTGGTAAAGAACTCTCAATTTGATATAATTATGCGAGCTTGTTGATATATAATAAATCGATCATAATAAAAAATATATTAAAAATGATCGAAATACTTATCGCCTTATCACTTACCACTAATTCAACTTCGTTACCTAAATATTCTGAATGCCAGATCATTTTGGTAAAGAACACTTAACATAAAATAAAAACAGCGATATACATAGTTCTCGGATCATTCAAGTTTAACAACCGCTGGTGTGAGGTATAATAATGGACTTGGGCGAAAGGGAAAGCAAACAAAAAAGGAGTCAAAAAAGGATAAAGGGTTTTGAAATATGACCGGGACTGTATGCTGATCAGGTGCCATGAGGTTGAATGAGGGAAGAATTACGAAATTTGAGACTCGACTCCAAAAGATGATCCTTAAAAAATCAGACAAAGAAATCTCAAAGTATAGAGTACATTCTATCCTATAGAGTAAATACATTTTTCTCATATCGCTCACTCCTTTCAACAACATCCTATATAAAAAAATCATCAATTTTTTGTTGTGCTCTTTTCGGAATGCCTAGAAAATGTACTATATCCCAGCAAAAGCGGTATATTTTTAACTTAGTATTTACCCGCAACAGGGCAGAAAGCTTTGTTTTTGCATTATGAAGAAAAGGTATTGTTTTATAATTTTTTAAATATACTAAATATTTTTCAAATGGAGAGAAAACCTTTAGGTTTTACCTAAAAAGATCTGTAGCACAGTAAAAAGTTCAATAAGTGGCTTGATATTTATTTTTAATTCATTTTATTATATTCTTAAACTTTAAAAACGATCTCCTGAAAATCAAGTTTTTTTTTATATATGACGTTGTTGAAAGGAGTGAGCGACTTACCACTCTCCTATAACAAGCGATATTCTTAAGACAACTCAACATTTAGGTAACTAACTGCCTTTTCACATTAGTTGCATTCAGTCTTATTAAAGAAATCTCAAGTTCAGACGAAGAATCTATCGTTTTTTTACGGAAGAAGACGGAGATTTGGTTTGGTGAATGTTACACGTGTGTAAAGTCATTACTTCGCTAAGACTATGACGGTATATTTCACAAATTCTCAACTGGGAGCATCACCGTCAGCCGAAATTCTACATCTATCTTCTTGAAATCTACGTTCTTGAATCTACGTTCTTGAATTGAGTGAGCGAAGTCCATAACGTAAATACTCGGAGAGCATCAGTAGCCAATAACAATGTTATTTCTATCCAATAGAGATGTTAACTGTTTTTATGTATGAACAGTAATGCGTTAATAATTACTTTTGAACGAGAATAATGGAGATAGGAGATCTCACTTCACGCCACAATCTGTGTTACAACGAAAAAAAACTTCGACCGGATATATCGAAAATATAGGGTGTTTTTTATAGAGGTATACAAATTCAATTTTCCCGCAATAAATTGATGGTTGCACCCGCCGTGTGGTATGTTGAGCCATCTTGTTGGAACCACAGCTCTGCCACATCAATGCCATACTTAGGTACGAAGAAGACAGTAATCATGGTTCAGTAGAGTTCTCCATTGACCGTAACATTCTGGCCGGCATCATATTTAAAATAATATGGGCCAATGATTCCACCTGCCCATAAAGCACACCAAACATTGTTCTTGAATCACTAGAACTTCACATTGGTGAGATAAAAATAATCTTTTTATTGAGCAGAAACTCTTTTATTAGTATGTGAGGTCCGAATCCTGGATTATAGTCACACACAATATATGAGAAACGCCAGAAAAAAATAATATCTAATAAAACACCCTATACTTCGATGCCCATTTAATTTGCCCCTCTGTTTACCGACAATTTCAAATAAATTTAACACCAGTGATTTATGTCTGTTTCAGTTTGCACGATTTGGTTACATGATTCAATTGATGTCACAAAACACGTAAAAAATATCTTCATGCTTTGGCGCCTGTCTCGATGTTATTTTCATGGATAAAGGCCAGGCATTAACAGCATCACCACATCGTTAATCCCACCGAATCCTGAGATATTTTTATTACCATTCGAAATATATCTGTGGATCTGAGTAAAAGAAAGATAAACCCAGTTGGATAACTTGAATTGATCACAAAAATGTCACATGGCGTTGGGTAACAGATGTACTTGCTAATGAGTGAATTTTGACAAATTTGATCTTTCGACTGTGACGTACAGATGCGAGTGTATCAAAATATTTAATCTATCAAAATAGAAACACCGAAATAATATATTTGTCGTATTTCTTTAAAAAATATATAAATAAAATTGACGAAGATTTGGTACCTATTAAAATACGGCATACCTCAGTGACCATCAAATATAATACTTAGCTGGGTTAGAACCGCGCAAGAAGTAATCAAAACTAACGCGCGTTTCATTGTCACTATCATTCAGTCACTGATTTGAAGCAATATATCTTATGTACATATATTGAATTTTTTTTAGAATATATTGTATACAGAATTGTTTTGAATATTTAAAGCATAATTTTGTGTATCATATTGATATATTATTTTGAGAAAAAGACTTTGTTTTTTGATCCACTCACATTTTTATTAACAACTAACTAGTTTCGACAACAACCTGTTGCCCACTTCGGGGTTTAATTTACGACATAAATTAAAGCCTTAAGAGGGCTACAGGTTGTTGCCGAAACTAGTTGGCTGTTAATAAAAATGTGAGTGGATCAAAAAACAAAGTCTTTTTATTTCTCAAAAAAATATATATAGAATTTTTTTATATTTTTTTAACTCCTTACTTTTCAACAACTCATTTCTTATCAAAACCATTTCCATACGAAAACGGTGTTTAAAGAAAAATCGATTACGTAAAATGTTACCTGAATTTAGAGAAAATTAAGTTGTAACTTTTCGACTACTGGGCCTAAACTTAAACCGTCCTTTAGGTATTTTCTTTACTAGATATTTGTGTATTGTTTTCTAAACGTCGCACAACTCTTTGTGATATTTCTGGTATTCAGAAGGTAGTTTTGAATGGGCAGCAAGTGAAGTCTCCCCAACACTCTTGTGTGTTATCTTAGCTCGGCTAGATCTAACTGTAGGTACGGGACCCGTTCCTCGTGTTTCCATTTCCATTATGTGCACAGCTGTTGCAGACCCCGAGGTAGGTACTCGATGTCAACGCGAGAGGTAAACAAAACAATGGGGAGTCCATTAAACCCGTCTGAGTAGGTATTTGATAACTAAGTGCACTGCCTTTAACTACAAATCTACAGGACTAGAACAAAAGTTCGTAAAATTTTAAGGCTTTAGAGATCTCCAACGCTCGATTTTTTTTAGTTTAATACATATCGGTCACTCCTTTCAACAACGTCATATTTAATAGACTGAATGCAACTAATGTGAAAAGGCAGTTAGTTACCTAAATATTATTTTTGATATCTCATCAAAGATGAAGAAGAATATGGAAGTCTGGGCATTTACGGGGCTGACGACCGTCATAGGCTGGTTTAAGTCACTTTACACACGTGTAACATTCACCAATTCTACCCATTATTGACAACCACATCACTCAAATTCTTGGAAGTTCTATATATATATATATGAACCAATTTGGTGACCTTTTTCTTGAATCACTAGAACTTCACTAGAGACATCTATTGGTGAGATGTAAAGAAGTACCTAAATAAAGTAATTTAGTTACCTAAATGTTGAGTTGTCTAAAGAATGTCGCTCCTTATAGGAGAGTGATAAGTCGCTCACTCCTTTCAAGAACGTCATAAATCAAAAAAACGTGATCTTTCAGGAGATCGTTTTTAAAGTTTAAAAATATAATCAAATGTATTAAAAATAAATATCAAGCCACTCATTGAACTTTGTACTTGTCAGCTCCGTAAATGCCCAGACTTCCATATTCTTCTTCATCTTTGATAAGATGTCAAGAATAATATTATAGTGTAAATTGAATGGTGACATCATCGGGATTCGAATCTTCTACCTCTTTCACGAAAACCAAATGTGTCGAATACCAGGTACACCACTTATGGTCCGCTACACCTTTAAGGTTGGCATCATTATGGTAATTTTAACTTTGTCTCCAGCCGCTCTAAACAACGACTTAGTGCTACAGTAACACTCTCTTCAATTTTCAAGCCAGGATATACTTCTTCCTGTGTTGTTGTGTTTACCTTCCACATTGCCTTATAATATCCTTCGTATTTCTCTCCCCTTTAGAGGCACACTACGGATGCAGAAAATTGACGTTAGTATAATAACATTAATTTCGTGTTACATCTTGGTCCATTGTTCATATACCGAGATTATTAATTAAGTTTTACTATCTTATCGTTATTCTCATGAGTCGTCAATCCTGTCCTATTTTCATAAAATGCCAAGGGTATTCGGCTGTCCAAACTTAAAACACAGTAAGGGACTTTTTTTTTCGTGGTACGTTTTTTTTTGCATTTTTGGACTAAGTAGAATCTACTTAGTCCAAAAATGCAAAAAAATCGTACCACAAAAAAATGTCCTTTACTGTGTTTTAAGTTTGGACAGCCGTATTGTCATATGATATTGGTGAGCTGAGAATGAGTGCAAAATGATCACTTAACCAGCCTACGATATGTCACAAGCCCTGTAAATAAAATAAAATAAAATGGAAAAAATATCTCCTAAGTGTAGAAAATCCAGATTTGTGAATAAATATTTGGACACACTCTAAATGTTACATCAGTAAGTTATCTCATTTTATTATATTCACCTTGTGCACTTCACGCTTGTGCAGGGCGCTTGTGCACTTCACGGATTTTTACCGTCCGGCAGTCCGATTTTTTTTTAAATAAAAGCGACTACGACAGTTTAACGTGATCGAATTTACACGCAACGTATTCACGCACCGATCAAGAGCATCGATCGGAAAAAAGACGGACAAAAGCACAAGCCAACCGTTATTTTAAAACGCTAACTGACGTGCCGGACGGTAAAATTCCGTGTAATTCCGTGTAGTGGACAAACGCTCTTAGAACGCTGGTGCCCTACACGGCATTTTACTGTCTGGCAGTCCGGTTAGCATTATAAAATGGATGATTGGCTTGTGCTTTTGTCCGTCTTTCTTCGGATCGGTGCGTTCAATCGATGTGCGATCACGGTGCGCGTGAATTCGATCACGTTAAACTGTTGTAGTCGCTTTTATTTGAAAAAACCGGACTGCCGGACGTTAAAACTCCATGTAGTGCACAAGCTGCCTTAGGGGGTTCGTCCACTACACGGAATTTTACCGTCCGGCAGCCCGGTTTTTTTTTTTAAATAAAAGCGAATACGACAGTTTAGCGTGATCGAATTTACGCGCACCTTGATCACGCACCTATCGAGCACACTGATCCGAAGAAAGAAAGACAAAAAACAAGCCAATCCAAGCCAATGATCCGTTTTATATGCTAACTGAAGTCCCGGACGGTAAAATTCCGTGTAGTGCACAAGCGCTCTTACGATAGTATAACCAAGTCCAGGGTACTGAACTGGCGAGCCTCGGTGTTTACAGTCGGAACTCGAGGCTTTCCTTAGCAACCGCCAACCAGTTTGTCGGCGCAGAAGTGTGTTTATAAACCAGCGCATTGGTCGTCCGTTGCTACGCATTACCGCAAAATGCACAAACGTGCTTTCTTTCTCTCCACCTTTGTGCACATACTCGACTCATGTTTTTCTTACAACACATCAAAAGCGTTTTACATGTAGGTACGACACAAAACACAATAATGCGTCATTTTTATTTTTAACTAACTAAGTAAACATAACCACGCGCAGACGCATACGCAGAGGTAGGCAGAGAGAATAAAACTCTACACCAATATGTTTTGTTAAAAATATTCGCCTCTTCCACATTCATGCATCACCTTACACGCACCCACCGATTATTCCTCTCTCTATCTCTCTTTTTTTTCAAATTTATTTATATATTTTTTTATTATTCGAATTTAATTTTGTACGGATATTTCTTGGTGCAACTGCATTTTATATAATAAAGTAACAACTATGTGTTTTAAATTGTGTATTTTTTGTATTTTTTTTTACATTCAATCAGATTGAGCCACGTCAACGAGTAGCCGGTTACAACTAGTTTTTAATGAAGAAAAAATTACCAAATAATTTGAATTTAGTAGAATTTTTGCAGGAGAGATTTATTTATTTAAATTTACATGTACATGACAGCAAAGCTAATTACAATGTATCATATTACAGTCCATGAAACCCATTCATTCATTTATATATATTTTTAAAATGTATAAAATAAATTAACAAATACATAATTTCAAAGAAAGCATACAAAAAAATAATAAAACCAAAATCCGAGAGGAATTGCCTGTATCTTTATATGTGTCGCCTACTTTCAAAATCCGCCAGATCCAAGTAAGTCGATGTTACAAAAAATGCAATATTCTCCGGGTAACATTTATGTTTCAAAGATTTGTCCATCTTAAGATAAAATATTACGAAATAGAGAATTTTCCCATTTAAAAAAAATATCAGTATTTAAAAAGACAAAAACCGATAATGAAGTCACCTTAATTTTTGACCTATCCCCGCTCTCTGATTGGCCGATATGGGTCAGAAGGAAAGTTCCATGAATATAGCGGAATTTGAAATACAACGCTGTTTTCAAGTATTTTTCAGAAGGATTTTCAAGTATATAAACATTTTAAACAATAAAACCCACAATTGGCATTCCGATAGAATATTTATTTTCAAATCTTTGAAAATAAATATTCTATCTGGCGGATTTTGAAAGTACGCGACACATATACCTGATCCATTTTTTTTTTACATTTTGCGAACGAATACGATTTTGCGAATCGTAAGTATTTAGGATCGCCATCATTTTAAAGTTGATAAAGAATCTGCAACTTTGTAGTCTATAACTTTATCATCTCGCCGCCTAGCATCTGTCGGCCATTTATTATAGGTACTATGGCAACACACGTTTCAATATAATGTCGGGCATTAATTAATACCGATATAAATAGTCGATGAAATTCAATGGTTGCGAAAACGCGGTAACTGCCAACGGCGGCAAGCGGTTTTTGGTTCGATTCCCACCAATTAATTATGGCGTCCTGTAAAGTGTTACGGTGGTATGACCCGCGTAAAATGTCTCGAATATAAACTTGTAATCGACCCTTTCTCGCTAAAAAGTCGAAAAACGCCAGTCACGTAAAGCTACTTTGTGATAAAATAATAGTAATAATTCCGGATTCGAACTAGGTTTATTATAACAAAAGTAATGCTCTTTGCTTAAGGCTGAGATCTCGTACGTTAAAATTCAAAACGCGAACGGCCGCGCTATTGATATTTAGTGCTTTGCAATAATAAAAATGTATTATTTCATTTTTTTTTAAAACAATGTTCAGAAACTCTTTTCAAATAAAATCTTCATTAAAACTCGTCAGTCAAAGGGTTAAGGATAATCGAGCTAATCAGTGCACGAATTTAGCAGCTATATTTGAAGATTTGACATTTAATAGATTGAATGCAGTCGAAATGCGATCTCTCAGAAGAATGTGCGACAAAACGATGTATGATAGATGTTGGAATAGTGAAATAAGGAAGGAATGCAAAGCTGATATAAGCATTATCGATAAAATTAAGAAAGGTGTGTTGAGATGGTTTGGACATGTGGAACGAATGAGTGAGAAAAGAACGGTAAAACGGATTTATGAGGTGAATGTTAGTGGGAAAAGAAGCAGAGGAAGACCGAGAAAAACATGGCACGATCAGGTATGCCAAATACTTGAAAGTGGTCAGATTAGGAGTCGTAACAATCGGCGGGTATGTATGAGGAGATGCATGAACGTGGAAGAGGCGAAGAAAGTTTGCAAAGACAGAGTACTGCGGCGTTCTATTCTCTCTGCCTACCCCTGCGGAAAAGCGGCGTGATGGTTAGAATTAGTTAGTTTGAAACGGCATTTCTCCACAATTTCTGCAAAAAAGAGTCTTCGCATTAATTTATCGTTTCTTCAAAGATCCTCTAAAAATCATAAAATTAAGGCATTATATGTACGATATAAACAAATAAACAACCTGTGTATAAATAAATAAAATTTTATGATGAAACTCGTAGTTTTTACATAATCACAAACAATCTGTGAACAAATATTTGGACACATTCAGAATGTAGTTTTCATAATAGTTTGATCAATGTTGTATTATTTTTTATTTCCATTTGATTTGTCCGTCTCCGTAGTGTAGTGTTTAGTACGTTTGCCTTCCATGCTGGAGGTCCCGGGTTCGATTCCTAGAGGGGGGGGTGAAAATATGTGTGTCATAACAATTTTTATTTATTAAATATTGTCCTGGACTTATACCTGATGCGCAGGACTACCTTGTCTTTATGTTATTAACGATCGACCATTTTAATACTGCGTCGTACCGCGACGCAGTGCCCATTGCACCGTTTAGGGCGGATAAGGGTTAGAAAGAAGAAAAAAATAATTATACTTTCTCTGGCCAGTATTCAGTAAAAAAAATGTATTATAAATGTATATAAGAGTACTTATGTATTATATTTTTTTTATTTACATAAATTGTATACATTTATTTAAAAGAACAATATTATAAACGTATTTAAAACCCACCAAACCACCTTTTGTGTCTTGTCAGTGGAGTTATTTTTACATATGTTTTTTTATTGTATTTATCCATTTTAACCTACTATACACACAAAAAGATAAAAGAAAATTAAAATATAAACTATTTTACAATTACCTCACTCCTTTCAAGAACGTCATAATTCAAAAATCGTTTTCAGTTGTGCATGTCTTCGGAATGCCCAGAAAATGTACTATATCCCAGCAAAAGAGCCATATTTTTAACTTAATATTTACCCGCTACAGGGCAGAAAGTGTTGTTTTTGCATTTTGAAGAAAAGGTATTGTTTAATTATTTTTTAAATATCCTAAATATTTTTCAAATGGAGAAAAAACCTTCAGGTTTTACCTAAAAAGATCTGTTGCAAAGTAAAAAGTTCAGTAAGTGGCTTGATATTTATTTTCAATACATTGTATTATATTTTTAAAGTTTAAAAACGTTCTCCTGAAAAGTCAAGTATTTTGATTTATGACGTTCTTGAAAGGAGTGAGCGAATTGTCATAGAATTAACTCTTGATCATTTACCAATTCCTTTATTTTGCCTTTGTTCCATATTTCATTTCAACCTCTAACCTCCGTTGGCGACAAATTAAAAATGTTCGGAACGATATATTGAATTGTTCGACTCCCATATTTATGGTTAATTCTTGGGACTATCTAACCTTCGTTGTGTGTAAATCGTGTATCATGGTTGTGTACTAGAAGATTTCGATATTTTTGTCTAGTTTGTTGTTCAATAATTCAGTATATAAAATTAATGTTTTGAAGCGATCCCTTATTTTACAACATTTTGAGTGTGTCCAAATACTTGTTCACAAAATCTGGATTATCTCCAATTACAGGAGTTATTTTCATATTATTTTTTGACATCTCATCAAAGATGAAGAAGAATATGGAAGTCTATATATATAAGACTTCCATATTCTTCTTCATCTTTGATGAAATGTCAAAAAATAATATGAAAATAACTCCTGTAATTGGAGATAATCCAGATTTTGTGAACAAGTATTTGGACACACTCAAAATGTTGTAAATAAATTATCTGGTCAAATTATAAGCTTAATAATAAAAATGAAAATGGTATTTTCTGGCGTTTCTCATGTGTGTGATTATAATCCAGGATTCGGATCTCACATACTAATATAAGAGTTTCTGCTTAATAAAAAGCTTCTTTACATCTCACCAATAGATGTCTCTAGTGAAGTTCTAGTGATTCATGAACAAGGTTTCTAAATTGGTTCATATATATAGAACTTCCAAGAATTTGAGTAGTGTGGTTGTCAATAATGGGTAGAATTGGTGAATGTTACACTTGTGTAAAGTGATCACTTAAACCAGCCTATGACGGTCGTAAGCCCCGTAAATGCCCAGACTTCCATATTCTTCTTCATCTTTGATGAGATGTCAAAAAATAATATCCCTTATTTTAATTCTAAGTGCATTTAAAACTTGATTGAATGAGATGATTGAATTTTCTGTTTGTAGAATTAATGATATGCTTGAAGGTCGAGAGAACGTGTTACGCTTTTCGTGAAATCGAAAATAATCAGTACTAATTCTGTATCCGGATGCTAATTTTATGATAATTTCGCACGTCATACATAACATTAATAAACTATTATTATGTACATTACTAAAAAAAAATACCCGTATGTCACTGTCAAGAACATATTTTTGACACTTAATTTATTAGAGATAGTCCGCCTCCGTAGTGTAATGGTCAGCACGCTCGGCTACCGTTCTGGAGGTCCCGGGTTCAATTCCCAAGGGGGGTAAAAATAAATATAAGTAATATTTTCACTGTAATATTTATTCAATATTACCATGGACTGATAGCTGAAGCGGAGGGCTGATCACCTTTCCTTCATGTGTAAAACGATCATGATAACACTGCGTTTATAAGACACAGTGCCCTATGCACCATTGGGGTGCGGATAAGGGTTTTATTATTATTATTATTAATTTATTAGAGATCTTTGAAAAATCTCGGGTATGTATGAGGAGATGCATTAATGTGAAAGAGGTGAAGATTGTTTGCAAAGACAAATTGGTGTGGCGTTCTATTCTTTCTGCATACCTCTGCGTGGCAGTTAGTTAGATTTACCAGAAGCTTTATGAAAAAAAAAACAATTGTTAATTTTTGTAAACTGCCAAATCACGAGTACTTTAAGGGGATATTCGCAAAGGCGGAACTCATTCGCCGGCCAACCCCCAAAGAGGTAACACGTCTTTCCACGCCCGATTTTTTTACAGAAAATATGTATATTGTATTTTTCTTTGTTTTTTAGAATAAGTACATATATATATATTTTTAAATTAACTCCTCACCTTTCAATATCCCCTTATTTTCAATACCATATAATTATTTCCTGGAAAAACTATTTTTTTCAAAACAAAAACGTTGTTTTAAGAAAAAAATCAATAGCATAAAATGTTACCAGGGTCTAGAGAAAATTAAGTTGCGACTTTTCGAATACTAGGCCTTAAAACATATAAGTTGTTCTGAGTCACACTCCTCTTGCCTCGCAAACCTTATAATCGAGGTTCTAATACACTGTTCCCCAAAGTGTGTGCCGCGGCACACTGGTGTACCGTGGTGATTAGTTGGTGTGCCGCAGAAAAAGGTCTAGTTTTGTGAAAATAACACAATTGGTCCAAATTGTTATTGCCTGTGCTCAGTTAAGTTATGCGAAAACATTATATCGCTCACTCCTTTCAAGAACGTCATAAATCAAAACACTTGATTTTTCAGGAGAACGTTTTTAAAGTTTAAAAATATAACACAATGTATTAAAAATAAATATCAAGCCACTTATTGAACTTTTTACTGTGCAACATATCTTTTCAGGTAAAACTTGAACGTTTTTTCTCCATTTGAAAAATATTAAGTGTATTAAAAAAAATAATTAAACAATCCCTTTTCTTCAAAATGTAAAAACAACACTTTCTGCCCTGTAGCGGGTAAATATTAAGTTTAAAATATGCCTCTTTTGCTGGGATGTAGTACATTTTCTGGGCATTCCGAAAACATACACAACTGAAAATTGATGATTTTTGATTTATGACGTTCTTGAAAGGAGTGAGCGATATGTTATATATGTTTTCGCATTGAACTCATTTAAAAAAATAAATCAATATACTTAACTTTGTTTTTTCTTTCTGTACTTCTGAAATTTCTCAATTTGGGGAATATTATTATTTAACAGAGAAATTCATCAATATAATATACGAGGACAGAATAAAATACATGTGGAGTCGATAAATACAACTAATTTTCGAGTCAGGTCATTGCAATATATTGCCTATACCCAAATTAACCAGCTGCCTGACATTTTCATGATTCTCAGTTTACAATTCTGTCAAGCTTTTGTCATATTATTATTTAATGGAGAAATTCATTATTGTCATATACGAGGACATAATAAAATACATGTGAAGCCGATAAACACAACTAATTTTGGAGTAAGGTAATCGCAATATATAATCCTTGCAATATATTGCCTTTTCCCAAATAAACCAGCTGCCTTACATATAAAATAGAACCCAGTCAAGGATCCTAAATTAATGAACCAAAAAAATACTTTTTGGAAGGATATTTGTTAGTGATTAGATATATTTTCTGTTTGTTTTCATTAAACATGCTTCTTGAACAGAAAAAGTTTGCGGATCACTGTTCTAATGTATGTAGTTTGCACTGCTGCGTAATTGGCGATTGTTTGAGAAGCGCTTTTTGTTTTTGGTCAGCGATCCACCCATCGCAGTTGATGACTGGTGGGTACCCTAATAATGAAATAATACAATATAAAGGATATAGCCCCCGGGCCTACGCGAATTCCCACGGTACGATGGAAGGTGGATAGATCCCGCGTTCATACTAATTACTTATTACTTGTAACTTGTAATCCTTTGAGTTTAAAACTCGCCATCCACGCTGGTAACACGAAGGTGTTGACTTTTGACGATAGAAAGGCATGAATTATTTATAAATCTGCCCAAATAATTTATTTGTTTATTTTATTAATTGCTGTTATATATTATGTTTTGTTATTTTATTTTTTATCTTTTCATTTTTATGATTCTCAGTTTACAATTCTGTCAAGCTTTGGCATATTATCATTTAACAGAGAAATTCATAATTTTAATATACGAGGACATAATAAAATACATGTGGAGCCGATAAACACAAATAATTTTGGAGTAAGGTCCTTGCAATATATTGCCTATACCCAAATCAACCAGCTGCCTGACATTTTCATGATTCTCAGTTTACAATTCTGTCAAGGTTTTGTCATATTTTTATTTAGCGGAGAATTTAATCATTGTAATATACGAGGACATAATAAAATACATGTGAAGCCGATAAACACAACTAATTTTGGAGTAAGGTCCTTGCACTATATTGCCTTTACCCAAATTAACCAGTTGCCTGCCATTTTCATGATTCTCAGTTTACAATTCTGTCAAACTTTTGTCATATTCATATTTAACGGAGAATTTAATCATTGTAATATACGAGGACATAATTAAATACATGTGAAGCCGATAAACACAACTGATTTTGGAATAAGGTCCTTGCAATATATTGCCTATACCCAAATTAACCAGCTGCCTGACATTTTCATGATTCTCAGTTTACAATTCTGTCAAGCTTTCGTCATATTATTATTTAGCGGAGAAATTCATCATTTTAATATACGAGGTCATAATAAAATACATGTGAAGCCGATAAACACAACTAATTTTGGAGTAAGGCAATTGCGATATATAATCCTTGCAATATATTGCCTTTACTTAAATTAACCAGCTGCCTTACATGTAAAGTAGAACCCAGTCAGGGATCCTAATAAATGAACTAAAAAATACTTTTTGGAATGATATTTGTTAGTGATTAGATATATTTTCTATAACATGCTTCTTTATGTTTTTTTTAAATGCCTTTTTATTGTTCCTGTTTTTGCTTTATATTTTCCACTTTGCTTTGTGTTTTCTTATTTGCTTTTCAGTCTTGTTAATTTGGGACATGTGATTCATTCCATGTCCCAAATTGAGTAATGGATCTATTGAGTAATTACTCATCGGGAATATTATATATGTGATTCATTTATGTAATATATTTAAAATAAATAAATATATGTACTTGATTTTGTTACTTTTTTGTAACAAAACTATATCGTAAAAATTCCTAAAAACGATTTTTTACTAGCTAGCTAAAAGCCAGTACCTAACTGTATTAATTATCTCTGTGTTATTATTTTCCGTTTTTAAATTCTTTGTTTTAAAATATGACTTTTTTTTTATTTTGACATTTGATTAATTGATTTTGATACGTAGTTATTTTTTTATTAATTTAAATATAGGTATTTATTTTACCTGAATAAGATTGGAAAGATTTTCATCGTAACAAGTTGAAAATACTGATGGCTGCAATCGCGTTTCAGTGAATATAATAAAATATATCGGAACAAAAAACAGCTCCAAAAATTAGGAGTAGTGTTCTGCTGCAACGCGGGGAGAATGTCTCTTTAATCTGATTTCTCGTTTCAATTCTCTCGTGAGTTGAATGATGTCTTACAGTACGTATAGTACTGTTCATTTTGTATTGGAAGAGTATACTAGAAGAGTACACAGAAGAGCATACCATAAGTTCACTCTTCTTATCTTGTTGTTTTTCATTTAAATTCTACACGATTTTACGAGAATTCTAAACTAATCAATAAACCGCGCGTCTTAAATTTAGCGATGAAATCTATCATTATGAAACCAATTTATAGACCGCACGGGTATTCTCCGCTAAGTAAACCGATACGCAAGAAACCTGAGCCAATTTGTTTACAATACGAAGACCAAGTACCATCTGGACTAAATTTCAACTATAGCCAAACACCTCGAAAATCTCAAGATCATAAACAGAGGCCAGCTAGCGTACCAAGCGTACAACATTGTTGTTCTACCCCATCACACAACCCGGTTTGCGCTGTATGTCCACCAATCAAAACACCATGTCGTCAAACATGTACACCCGCTGCCCCCATGTGTCGCCCTTGCAGACCGTATTGCTATCCACCCAGACAGTGTCAACCGATGCAACTATGTACTCCGCTTGATCCTACTTGTGGACAGTGCGTGTGGAACTCTTCATCTCCAGGAACAGCTTGTTGTTATGGGTCAAACTGCTCACCGTATACCTCAACACCACGTGCAACAGTGAATAAACCAACATGTGTTCCATCTTGCACACCAATTTGTGCCCCTTGTAAACCGATGTCTGTACAATGTGTACCATCTTCTGTACACTATAAACCAGCCTTTGCACAATGTAAACCATATTCTGCGCAATTTGGATCACCGCCTGCCCAATGTACACAATCGGGTCTCTCGCGTTCACAATGCGGGATGCTGTGTGATTCTCTATCTGTCAACAACAATGGTTCACCAAGTGTAAGCCAGAATTCTTGCATTACAAGTTCAAAACCGTGTACTTCGACCTCTTCGTACCCAAATTTGCGCAACACTTCTGCAAGAAGAACTGGAAAAAGTGATGTGCAAAATGATGTTCAATGTTGTAATTCCTCGTTAGGAATTAATTCTTGTTTACCTTGCGAACTAGCGTGTATTCCTTACAAGCCACCCTGCTTGTTATGTGAACAAAATGTCATACCTTGTACACAGCCCTGTGAAATATTCGAATCAAATTGCGTGCAGAGCCAATCGTCATGCGTCGAAAAACAAGCTTGTCTCGTGTCTAAAACGTCTCCATGTAATCCGGATTTAAACGGTCCAAGTTCTTGCAACTTGTGTAATATTGAGGCTTGTAATATAAGTAAGCCCTGTGAATTGCCTTTGCGATGCGGTCCTTGTGGGGATTGCAACCCGAAAATTTCTGACAAACCTCAAACTTGTTCTTTTGGACCACCACAGCTAAGAAACCTTTCTAACTGTCTTCCATTGCCTTCAACAATTCAAAGACCTTTTAAAGAATGTTATTCTACACCGGGTCCCATCCCGCATAAACCGTCATATGAAATATACAAAACGCGTGGAAATTCTAGCGTAGTTTGCTTCCCTTGTCCTTCATGCGAATCTATGAAAAATAATGTATCCACCAAATGGGCGCGGAGTGTACCAAACGTTTCATATAAAACATAAATAAATTTTTTGTTGACATTTTTGGAAGAAACGAAAGTACCACTGGATATTTCCAATGTACCGAAATAATGATCTTAATTATTTTATCGTTTTATTTTATTTTTAGTTGATTTTGTTGAGATTTGAGATGTGCTATACAATTTCAACTCAAACTCCATATTATTCTTATTTTATTTTTCTCGGATTTATTTTTTACTTTCCTGCACACCATATTTTATTACTTAGTTTATCGTTCGTTATAGTATTTGAATCTTCGTTTTATTAAGTCCATCTGTACAATTAAATCAATTCGTAATTTTGGAAACTGTATTTTTTTTCAGTTAGTCAGTAGGAAATAATCTTGCTCACTTAAATCATCGGGTAATGTGTTTACCATATGTGGTTGCTTTTTCATATAAGGCTTACCTTTATCGTTAACAGTTAAACGTTACAATTTATAAACCTTATGTTTGTACTTGACGAACCCAGGTTTTTACGATTCTCGGTTAGTTAATACTGAACTCTAGATTATCTCTATAAATCTATTATGGTGTAACTTACTTTTTTCTTTGCTTGAATGTTCGCATTTACCAGATGTTACCAATTACATCACTTAATAATATATGATTCTTCACGTAAAATTATCTTAGCATTGTTTTTTGCTTGCCATTAACATTGAATAACTTTGACCTTTAAAAAAATAAGGTGCTTTTTTTTTCAACATATACTGCCACTGCTACAGTTTTTCCTGATTTTTATTTTATTACTTGAATTTATTTTACATATGTATTATTGTACTTTATTATTTTTAGCAATAAAGTTTTATTTTAATATTCTTAATATTTTTATTGCTTTTAACAATGTTTTTTTTAAATGTATGAACATAAAATAACATTTTTATTATGTGTTGATTGGAACAAAAATGGGTGATAGATACACATCACACCACAGGATGAAGTGGAAAAAATATATATATAAATATATATATATATATATATATATATATATATATATATATATATATATATATATATATATATATATATATATATATATATATAATTTAATTTTTTATTATTATTTTTCCCTCCGACATATCACGTACGGTAATCCACCCATTTATACCTTAACTTAAGGAGTTCCCATACTTTGTTTGAATAAGATTATGATAGATGCTTACTTTTAACTATATTATTACTAAAATAAATTGCTTGTATTGTTTATTTCTACAAAATGGGTGGTTTATGAAAAAAATATATATCCATATCAGTAAACTTTCCAAAAAAATCTAAAATTGTCCCATTCTTGACACTGTTTTCCGTAATATTGACACGTTTTTAACCATATATTGACATACACACATAACCAGTATTTTATGTGTTTTTATAGAAATATGTAGATGTAATGAATAAAACATTGGCTTTTAAGATTCAGTGCTTATTTATTTTACATATGAAAAATATTTATGGAAATAATATAAGTTTTTATTATTTACCCTATTATCCTTTTTTATAGTTAAAGGATAGTTATTGAAACATTGATTTTGAAACAAAACTACTTAAGCAAATGTGACGGGAAATTCCCGGAACTCACCGCCACCGGAAGCAGCAACTAGCAGTGGCATAATTACCTTCAAGGCTGTACAAGAAAGGATTACGAAGAGAAAATGCCATTTCGTTACTTCAACTGGTTAATGAATATGCAATCATTGACGCCTGTTAATGGAATAAAAGCAAATATGTAAAATTTAAATCAGTCAACGCTTTAGGTTTCAGGTCAGAGTATAATATTTAAAAAAATCATATACTTCTTCTTAAAACCCTCATCCTCACCCGATGGTGCATAGGGCACTGCATCATATAAACGCAGTGTTATCTTCATCGTGAACACATAAAGGAGAGATGATCAGCCCTCCGCTTCAGGTACCAGTCTAGGGTAATATTGAATAAATATTAGAGTGGAAATCACTGATATTTATTTGACCCCTTCCTCTTGGGAATCGAACCCGGGACCTTAACACATAAAGGAAAGGTGATCAGTCCTCCGCTTTAGAAAAATATTGAATAAATATTGGAGTGAAAATTCAACAAAATTCTAACATTATTATTTATTTATACTTTACAATACATTCCAACTCTTATCCGCACCCCAATGGTGCATTGGGCACTGAATCATATAAACGCAGTGTTATCTTGATCGTTAACACATAAAGGAAAGGTGATCACCCCTCCGCTTCAGGTACCAGTCCAGGGTAATATTGAATAAATATTGGCGTGAAAAATCACATGTGTATATTTATTTGACTCCTCCCCCCTGGGAATCGAACCCGGGACCTCCAGTACGGTAGCCGAGCGTGCTGACCATTACACTATGTAGGCGAACAGAATTTTGAATATAACGCTTAAAAATCAAATATTATAACAATTAAATTAATTTAAAAAAGAGTGCTTTAAAAATGTGTGTTGAGATGGTTTGGACATGTGGAGCGTATGAGTGAAGAAAGAACGATTAAACAAATTTATGAGGCGAATGTAGTTGGAAAAAGAAGCAGAGGACGACCGAGGAAAACTTGGCACAATCAGGTATGTCAAATACTTGAAAGCGGCCTGGTCAGGAGTCTTAATAATCGTCGGGTATGTATGAGGAGATGCATGAATGTAGAAGAGGCAAAGAATGTTTGCAAGGACAGAGTGGTGTGGCGTTCGATTCTCTCGGCCTACCCCTGCGGGGAAGCGGCGTGATGGTTAGTTAGTTAGTTAGTTAGCTTCAAAAATTGGTCAGTTCCTACGTAAGAAAGAAGTAATATTGTCTATTAATGCAAGTAGCTACCATAAAACATGAATTTACCTGTCTTGCAATATTGCTTTTATGCGGGTTTGTTCCGACTTAATGTATGAACCGCGTTTGTTCCACTTTAAGGTAACGCTAGTTGTTTTTTGCCATCCACTAGAATTAATTAAAAGAACCCTGTTCGCTGGTTTACCCGGTAACCAAGTTCTCTTGATCTAAACTTGAAGTATTATAGTTCAGTAGAGTTCCATTTTTATCCGTAATCCGTGTTTGTATGTTGTCAGTTAGTCAGTCTACATACGAAGGAATTTATCACCTCGTCGGATAAAACTGCGCAACAATCTTTATGATTCCTTAATTATTTATTTTATTTATTTTTTCAAAACCTATTACATACATTAGTCAAATATATAATATTCTCGATGAGTAATTTCTATTTCTCACTTTGGGACATGGGATTAAGGTTAACAAGACTGGAACACAAATATTAAAGTTACAAAAAAGATTTTTTTTTAACTAACCAAAACTAATACATGGCAAAATATAAAAACAATAAACAGGTATAATAAATAGGCACAAGAATCATATTTAAATTAAATAAATGAGAAAAACATAGGGATATTATGTTTTTCGTACGATATTTGATACATAATTGTATGTATCATATATTGCTCACTCCTTTCAAGAACGTCATAAATCAAAAAACTTGATTTTTCAGGAGAACGTTTTTAAAGTTTAAAAATATAATACAATGTATTAAAAATAAATATCAAGCCACTTATTAACCTTCAGGTTTTATCTAAAAAGAACTGTGCAACTGATCTTTTTAGGTAAAACCTGAAGGTTTTTTCTCCATTTGAAAAATATTTTGTATATTAAAAAAAATTAAAACATACATTTTCTTCAAAATGCAAAAACAACACTTTCTGCCCTGCAGCGGGTAAATATTAAGTTTAAAATATCCCGCTTTTGCTGGGATATAGTACATTTTCTGGGCAATATTCTGGTCACAGCAAAGCATATCTGGATGTAGCTAGTTTTTAATAAATATGTATGTAGATCAAAACACGTATACGAATGATCAGTTCTATTTTTTTTTATTTACGTAATATTTCATTTTAATGTTTATGAACAGTTTTTAACCGATCGGAAAAAGGTTATGTTGAATAAAAAAAAAAACACTTCGGTGTTGAAAACTGTTGTTATTCTTGTATGTGCTTTAAAAATATATTTTTCTTAACCGTTATACAGAATAAGACATACATATTTCTTAACCTTACACATAGCACATCGAAAAGCATAGATTTTCTGGTTAAATTAATTAAACACAGAATTAGATTGTGCCTCAATTTCCCGATTCATTTGTGTTCTAGATAAAATTGATTACTTTTGATCCTTTGCCAATATTTCCCCGTACACTATACAAGTATTTTTTTTAGATTGTAAGCTCAGATCGTTATTTAATTGGTTTGAATGGAATGCTTGCATTTTTAGTGTGATGCATCGTTTTGGTATGCAAGGCGTCCCGCTGTCTGTCGTACCTCACATCAACTTTTACCGAGGAGGTGGTTTCTTGGGAATAATTTTAATTTTTTCCTCCAAGTCTTCAATTATAGATGACGCATAGTAATAGAAATATTTCCATGGATTACTTGTTACTAGAATGTTGATTTTTTCTTTCTTACTTTATTTATCGTTTTGCTCCGGCTTTTTCTTACCCATATGGTTTACTACTTCACTACTTACCTTCATCTTGTGTCCAGTATTAATCAAAGGCCTCCCTCTTGGACTTCCACAGTTCTCTGTTGGACGCGATTCTCTTCCAGTGCACGTCCACCACTTTCCTAATGTCATCGGACTATCTTGTCTGGGGCATACCCACGCTTCTGCGTCGTGTTCTAGCCCTCCAGTCAAGCACATTTTTCGTCCACTCTAGTTCTGCGATTCTTTAATGCACATCTGTCTTTTTCCTTATCCAAACATTCGTTTTTCGATCCCTAAGGGATATACATAGGTTGCATCTTATAGAGTATTCTGACATCTCAACATAGATGAAGAAGGCATTTACAGGGCTTACGGCCATCATAGGCTGGCTTAAGTGATCACTTTACTTTATAGCCTATGACGATCGTACGTCCTGTAAATGTCCTGACTTCCATATTCTTCTTTATCTATGTTGAGATGTCAAAAAATAATGTAAAAAATAACTCTTAGTTGGAGATAATCCAGATTTAAGAAGTATTTGGACACACTCAAAATGTTGTAAAAAAATCATATTTATATAATTCATTTTGCAATTGGCGGAAACCGAACCAGCGACTCCAGTTTAGCAGTCGAGCGTCTTCCCAAGTTGGTACATCACAGCACCCGTGGTGCCAATAAACCAAGGATTTGGTTCTCATAATAATTGATGAGAGCCACCTATGGAATTCTTAACTAAAAAAACTAACTAACTAACCATCACACCGCTTCCCCACAGGGGTAGGCAGAGAGAATAGAACGCCACACTACTCTCTCTTTGCAAACATTCTTCGCCTCTTCCACGTTCATGCATCTCCTCATACATACCCGCCGATCGTTTCAACTCCTAACCTGAACCACTCTCAAGTATTTGGCATACTTGATCGTGCCAAGTTTTTCTCGGTCTTCCTCTGCTCCTTTTTCCAATAACATTCGCCTCATAAATTCTTAACCAAATAAATTATAAGACCGAAAAATCTTTGCATTTTCCCACTTTACTCGGGTGTACAGGTAACATGTTTATAAATTGTCGGGCATAACAAAAGGACCAACATTAATCGTGACGTGTTTACATTACATAAGCGAATCAATAAAAAAAAACAGGACAGCCTGAAATCTTTAGAATGCCAGCGGCGAAACAAGTCTCAGCGACTTCGAAGCAAATGAACTTTGGTGCAAGATTTTCCTTCTGTGTATTCGGATGATTTTGCACCTAATTTATGCATTTAAGACCCAGTATTCGTAGTCACTACACTCAGATCTCGCTTTGCGTCGTTACTGAATTAAGACTCATTTTCGCTGTGCGTCGTTGTTTTTTCGAATTGTTTCATTTTTCATTCAAACCCTTATCCGCACCCCAATAGTGCATAGGGCACTGCATCATATAGTACGTTATCTTGATCGTTAACACATGAAGGAAAGGTGATCATCCCTCCGCTTTAGATACCAGTCCAGGGTAATATTGAATAAATATTACAGCGAAAAACCACTTATATTTATTAAACTCCCCTTGGGAATCGAATTACGAATTGTTTTTTCGAATGGCGTTTTTTTATTATTCAGAGAATCATTTTTAAATTTTCTAAAAGGTATTTCCCCGTTTTATGAATTTAAATTTTCTTTAAATTTCGGGAAATGGGGTCTTATCGTACTTAATTTTCTCTAAATCCAGTTGACATTTTAGGTTATTGATTTTTTCTTAAAGCAACGTTTTTTTTAAAATTATATTATAAGCTTTTCATCGAAATAACTATATGGTTTTGAAAAGAAAAAGAGTTATTGAAAGGTTAGGAGTTAATTTTTTTTTTCTGTATAAGTATATTCTAAAAAACAAAAAATATCCTATGTACATATTTTAAAAAAATCGGGCGTATAAAGACGTGTTACCTCTTTGGCGGTTGGCCGGCGAATGAGTTCTGTGTTTTAGAATATCCCCTTAATTTTCAAATCAATGTCTATTTTTTTAATAGTTAAGTGCTTTTAATTGTCATCATAAATAAATAGGAATTACCTATTTTTAAAAACTCTTTTAGAAAAGGTGGTTTTATCTTTTTTGTCACGACTACTTTCATTGAGTTTAATCCTTTTTCTCAGCAAAAAAAACTAGCTCTAACCATCCACGGGTGCACCTGTGAATGAATAAACTTGGGAGATTTAAGATTTTGAACAAATAAAGAGCAACAATTTTTATTTGTATAGATAAAAACGCGCGCGTATTCGAATACAAAGTTGTGTCAAAATTTCAAAGCAATTGGGGGATAACTTAAAAAGATTGAAAATTTGAACGATGTTACATTAATATTATTATGTTCATATACTCGTATACATTTTAATATATCGTGGGTATACTGGCAAAAAACGTTAACTCTAAAATGTGCTATCTTGACTTAATGATGTATATTTATGATTTAAAAAAAAACATTTATAAAAAAACCGCAATTTTTCAAATACTAAAGGGTGACAACCATTTAAATTTAACAAAAAATTTATCATCGAGATTCTCAAACGATTTTTCTACTCCAAAATGCAACACCAAGCAATTTCAGCAAAACTTCAAATATTTGGCAATCAAACATTTCAATAAACTCCCTAAAGAAATAAAAAAAATAGATGATATAAAAATACTCAAGAAAAAAATTAAAGCTCTGTACGAATCTCGAAAAAATATTGTTAAAAAAACTAATATATCTATAATTATATAACATTAAACCACGAGTGTAAGTCCCTCTCCAAGCACAAGAGCACAGTCTCTTTTATGGAGAGGCACAGCGAATGGAAATATAAAAGTTCTCCATATGTATAAATGATTCAAATGTATTATGTTATAAATAAAAATTCAAATATATTAAATGAATAAAAAAAAAAAGTTTTCAACGTTCTATAAACTGGCGAAATACACTAAGTAGTTTGAAATGTCATATTTATGTGGTTTGAAAAGTTAATTCAACTTTTAGTTTAATAGTGGATATTTTGTTCAGGCTAAAGGCTTTAAATAACAGGATTAATGCAAACAGGGATTTTAGACTTAACGTTTTTTGCCAGTATACCCGTGTTATGTATTGTATATTTGGCAAATTATTTTTAATTATTAAAATGGATTTCAAGCACTTTACCAAAAACCTGGTTGATTCAACATCCAGAATGAACAGCGCTTATAATTTGGAATCCATTAAGCGTTTTTTGAGTGATTCTTTGTTAATTAGTATCCTCTATCCAAGGCTTTGACCTCTAGCCTAGGAGTCATCTTTATCAGGATGTAATGAATCATTTTTTTAAATTCTATGAAGATTCAATATGTACGTAACGGTGGCCGTGAGAATATGCATGAGCAGGTAGTTTATTGACAATCACTTTCTCGCAATAATTCTCCTCAGCCTACCTATATTTTCAATGAAATTATTAATACTTTGAACACTCATGAATCTATCCTACAAAAAATATAAGAGATAAATTTTTAACATATCAAAAATCTCTTTAATTGATTGGGCAGTCACTTTGTGGTAAAATCTATCCATTTTTAATTAATGTTTTACTTAGTGAATACCACTAGTTCTTAAAATCTACTGTGACACGTGTTTCGATGCATTCCACATCATTTTCAAACACCGTATGTGAAGCTAATTCTAAATTTTAGAGTTGGTCTTTGGGATGTTGAAGGTTGAAGAGGGGTTGTAGCTGTTTCTCATTTTTGTTTATTTATTTAAATTTTTTTTTATCAGTGGGAATATAGACAATAGGGGGGAGGCTTTAGTCTTTGTCATATTGTTAATTATGGGTTTATTATTTATATTTTTATGAATTTCTATTGTTTCAAAATGTTGCAGTTTGTGGCTTTTCATATTAATTATTTTTAGGATTTCTACGTTATTGTAGTTAAATTTGTGATCGTTACCTATTAAATGGTTCGCGAATTCCGAAAAATTATTATTTTTTAAAAAATAATGAATGTTCCCTGATTCTTGTTTTTTTTTACTAAGTAAAACATTAATTAAAAATATCGAAAATCATCAACTACTAATCCCTTTCACTGCCTACACTGCAGCACTTTTAAAAAAGTTGGTGGTGGTTTTATAAACTTGTATTTATATAGATTGGCAGTGACAGGAATATTGAAAACTTTTAAATACAAATTCACAGTAAAATCGGGATACAAATTTATTTCATATTTTCTATAAATTTCTATGTATAGTTCATAAAATAAAAACAAAAAATTGCTTTGTAAGAGAAGGACTGTCAGGAAGCCTATATGCTTCTGTATCAGATCTGGGAATGCGGAGGGACAGCTTTTGATAATATCGAAAATCAGTCAAAAAGAAATCGGCAGTTGGAAATAGTGTTTTTAAGTGGTGTTCATTACATAAAGTGAACGATGAATGATAGTGAGTGTGTTATATTACCATACCACAAAGTTAACAATGCTTTTAATTTACAAAATAAACAGTATCCATGTTATGTCGCGCGTATTGAAATGTTACTGCATCAATTTTCCCAAATTTTATAAGAATCGGGTGTGTTTGATATTTTCGGAGAAAAAATCGATATTTTCTTACCCAATATTAGTCAGGAATTGCCGAAAAAGGTGATCTCCTGTCGATGAAAACATCTGTAGTTTTCGAAACTAGTCGTGTGAAATAAAACTCAATAAGTGGTCTAGTACAAGTGTTTAATTTTTAATAATCATCATTCTTTGGTCCAGGAGTGATTGACTTGTAACTGGGCGCGAATGGCAAACCGCTGTTACGGTCCAAAAATTTGCAGCAGCCATTCGAAGTGACGTCGCGTGTGGTCGGTGGTCGCTCGTCCTGGGCCGGTTTTTGCGCCATTTTACAAAACGATCCCTTCAGGCATGCCAACCTACCCTCGGTACTGGACTTTATATTCCCGGTGTCCGCTGTTCCCGCTAAAACGGTATGCCTGCTGAAAAACAATACCAAACATGTACAGATCACCACGCCATGGGAACATCATGTACTTGTATGGATTTTTTTTAGGTTTGTTTTTTAAACTTGCAACATCGTTTCTACAGACTGTAAATTTTACTGTTTATTGTATACATTTATTTAAATCACAATTTTAAACATATTTTTAAAAAAAATGCAGAGCAGCAAGTCATTTTGTGTGTCTTGTCGGTGGAGTTCTTTTTTAATACATTTTTTATTGTTTTTAACCATTTTAACTCACTTGGACGTTAGGTAATCAAAAAAATGCTATATTTCTTACTTTTACATTTTTTCAAATGTTCCTTCGTAAACAAATTTATGTATGCATCTATTTTTTATATTATTTTGCATGTCTACCGTAGCGTCGCGTCACGTAGATCGGATGCTGTGTCCGGAATGTTAAACTATTTACCTCTACTCTCGCTGAGATAGCATCTCGGACGCGAGACATGACGGTCCATTCAAGAGCAGATATGAAATATGGGTCGACATATTTGTTAAGAGGCTCACTGATCCGACAGGTTAGCTGTTAGTGGTAGACGGTCGACCGAATAATTCTTTCATTTACAGATCATTATTGGTGGAGTGCAGCACTGAAGGGTTAACACGCCTTTCCTTGTGCCGGAGGACCTCGTAACAGTGAAACAGTGTTGCCATATGCCAAACCAAAAAATCTGAATCAAACAGTTTAGAAATCTGTATAAAATCTGTATGGAATCAATAACCCAAAATCTGTGTAGGTGCCTATTTATCGTTGCTTTAAAATTTTGATACAAATAGCACGATCGATCTGTTAAACAGAACTTACAGTATGCATATTCTTCACCCTTATAATAATTATCTTCCAGCCAGCACTGATTAAAACGTTGCGTATTACGCGACGTTTATAAAAAATTAACCCTCGGTCGCATGAACAAAATATGTAGACATGCTTTGGGGAATCCTGCAGTACGCTGCGTAAATTGCGTAATATTCCATGACAAGACAAAATAGTACCCTACGCAATAATAAATAACGCAACCCAATATAAAACAAATTCTCACCTACTTTTTTTTATTTATAAATTTTTTAAATCAAAGATACATTGTATGGCAAAATAATCAACATAGTTACACATTTTTTTTTACGTGCTACCTCACTAAGAGAGAAGATTGCTCGTGTTTAGAGAGGGAGTTCGCTTACAGGGTTTGTACATATAAATAAGAAGTAAAAATAAACTTACAGGGTTTGTACATATAAATAAGAAGTAAAAATAAACTTACAGGGTTTGTACATATAAATAAGAAGTAAAAATAAACTTACAGGGTTTGTACATATAAATAAGAAGTAATATAAAAATAAGAAATAATAAATGGTAATCAAACGGGAGTTATCAAATGTTAATCATGCTCGAATCTAAACGTATTTTCATTCTACTGTTTTATCATATACTATGTCCAATTCCAAAAATCTGTTTAAAACTATAAGTACTACCTAAGAGTTGAATCTGTCATCTGTAACGGCAGCTTAAAACCTGTATCAAGACAGATAAATCTGTATATATGGCAACACTGCAATGAAACATAAATCTTTTTTGACGTGAATACAACTTAAAAACTCTGATACATATTATCTATGTAAATAAAAATGTAAATTTTGGTTTCTTCAAAACTTTTAATCTCCTAAAGTTTTTCACCGATTGCTTCGATTTTTTTATTCAACGTTGCCTAAGAATACTCGCGTGTTTTTATTTATTTATTTTACCATTATGCATTCCATGATTCGTATACAACCTTAAGGTGATGCGTACAAGCCTCTGAGGCTCGTATAAAATAAATACATAATTAAATAAATAAAAAAATTAAATATATAAAATAAAATGATAAAATAAAAATAAATTTAAACAAAAATATACTTGTACGCATATAAAGATGAACATGTCGCTCACTCCTTTCAACTCCGTCATATATATAAAAAAAATCGTCAATTTTAATTTTCATCGTGCATGTTTTCGGAATGCCCAGAAACTGTACTATATCTCAGCAATTTAGCGGCATATTAGCTTAATATTTACCCGCTACAGGGCAGAATGTGTTGTTTTTGCATTTCGAAGAAAAGTTATTGTTTAATTATATTTTTGAATGTACCAAATATTTTTCAAATGGAGAAAAAACATCCAGGTTTTACCTAAAAACAGTTTTTTCATAAAATAAAACTTAAGACTCAAAAAATCAGTGTTTGATTTTAACATTTAATATAAAAATTAAAATGGCGTTCTACAAATTAAACGCTAAATCTATAAATACATTTGTTACAAGTATTTTTCAATATTTCAACTGAATTGAAGATCTTTATTAAGGGTTACTTGTGTCCGCCTCCGTGGTGTAATGGTCAGCGTGTTTAGCTACCGTGCTGGAGGTCCCGGGTTCGATTCCCAGGGGGGGTGAAAATAAATATTAGTGATTTTAAACTGTAATATTTATTTAATATTACCCTGGACTGGTTCCTGAAGCGCAAGAGTGATCACCTTGCCTTCATGTAAGTAATGATCAAGATAACACTGCGTCAATCCGATGCAAGTGCCCTATGCACCATTGGGTGCGGATAAGGGTTATAAGTAAGTAAGTAAGTGTCTTAAGGATACATTTAATGAATAGATTGATAAACTGTATAAGTGGGTTCGTTACTACAGTTGTGTGTATTCAAAATCTACCAACTCCACGTGTTACTAGTCAATCAAACTGATTTAATTACTTACCGAGACTAATTTTAAATGTTGAATCTCGTGAAAGCGTTATGTAAATCCAGGAATAGTCCTCTGTTCTTTTATCTCTATTTTATTTCACGCGTCAGTTCTGATTTTGACCGCTTGTGTTGAATAATTTTATAATCCGGGCTGTGAACAGCGACTACACATGTACGAGTAGCATTAACACGCTGGGTGCGGCTTACGCGCCAGGCGCGTACATCTAACATTTTTACCGGTGCGGAATTTTGAGACCGTATGACTGAAAAGTCATAACAATAAGTCAAATGACTTAAAATTATCATTTAGTACTTTTTTTGACATCTTAATATAGATGATGAAGAATATGGAAGTCTGGGCATTTACAGGGCTTACGCCCGTCATAGGCTGGTTTAAGTGATAAATTTACACAATTTTTAATTTTGTAATTGAAAGTATACCCTTACAGTATTGATACAATCTTTTCTGTCAGTATGTAATGAATAAAAAAAATACAAAAAAGAAATAATTCAATTTAACGTATGAACGTATAATTTGCGTGTGTAAACTTCGGCCCTTTCGACTACTCATGTTTATACTCGTTTGTCTCAAAGCGAGTATAAACATAAGCCGCGCATGTCTACTAACTTCTACACATAACGATATCAGTGTGTACTAGCATCTACAAAAAGAAATTTCATATCATATTTTTAGCATTTCATTTATTGGTTCAGTGGTCACTTTGGGGTAAAATCTATCCATTTTAAGTTTTACTTAAAATCTGATAAGAAATAAAAAGTAATAAATAAAAAAAAATAAGACACAGCTCCTACCCCCTCTTCAAACTTCAACATCTCAAGGACACAACTCTAAAATTTAGACTTAGCTTCACATACGGTGTTTGAAAATGATGCAGAATGCATGGAAACACGTATCACAATAGACTTTAAGAAATAGTGGTATTTAATAAGTAAAACATAATTTAAACATAGTTTTAGCGTTTTGAAAATTGTTATACATATTACTCGTAACATACTGAACGCAGTGAACATGTTAAGTAATATTATTATGTATACCGCGTCGCAGTGTGGAACGCGACGCGCAGTGTCCACACGCGAGTGGCGAGTAGCTAGTTAGAATTTCGCGAGCTTATGGCGACCGTCTGGTCGACAGGAAATGCCGAAACACCGAATAGCCGGGATCAGATGGTCACTAGCTACCAACTGACGACAGACAACGATCTAAGCACCAAATTGGAACTAGAAAACACTTCTTTTTTTTTTTTAAATTAATCCGAAAATAAATAAAGAGTCGAGTGTGAAAGTGCAGTAATCCAAATGGATGAACTTTCGATACAAGAAGCTTTGGGAATTTATTTTTTTAACAAAATTATGAAGTACATATTTACATACTTGATTTCAGACTAAGAATGCGACTGAATGATTGTGATTGAGTGGAATTCGTTACGTTTTTTCAGTTTGAATTCGTACCGGCGTTTTTTTAATTATATTTTATGTTGTTTATAATTAATATATACATAGATAATATATATGTATGTATATTATAATTTTCTGAATTTTGTATTTATTTAATAAAGTTAAATTTAATTTTTAAGTTAAAGTTTAGTTCCTCAGACGAATGTGTGGAAAATCATTGTATGACAGAATTAAAAACGATGATATAAGAAAGGAATGTAAGGCTGAACGAGGAATAATTGAAAAGATTAGAAAGAGCTCTTTGCGGTGGTATGGACATGTGGAGCGAATGGATAGCGAGAGAATGACTAAGAAAATATATGTGGCGAATGTGAGAGGGAAAACAGAACGTGGACGACCGAAAAAGACTTGGCACGATCAGATCAATCAGAACCTAAAATCTGGCGGTGTCAAAAGTCTGCGTAATCGGAGGGCATGTATGACTAGATGTATGGATGTGAAGGAGGCTAGGAGTGTATGTCAGGACAGAAGAGTGTGGCGTTCCATCCTCTCTGCCTACCCCTGCGGGGAAACGGCGTGATGGTAGTAGTAGTAGTAGTAGTAATAAAGTTAAATTTTTAAGTACAACATAATACATTTTATAAACATTTATACAAACTTTTAGTTTTGGTTTCACTGTGCCTCTCCAAAAAAGAGACTGAGCTCTTGTGCTTGGAAAGGGACTTACACTCATTGTTTAATGCTTTATATAATTAATGGCATAATAGTCTTTTTTATATATTTTTTCAAGATTTACATATATGTAATGGGCATTAATTTTTTTCTTAAGAATTTTTATATCTTCTATTTTTTTAAATTTCTTTAGGGAGCTTATTGAAATATTTCATTCCCAAATAATTGAAGTTTTGATGAAATTGCATAGTAATGCATATTGGAGTTGAAAAATCATTTAAGAATTTCGAAGATAAACTTTTTTTAAATGCAAATATTTGTCACCCCTTAGTATTTGAAAAATTGCGGTTTTTTATAAATGGTTATATATATATATGTATATATATATATATATATATATATATATATATATATATATATATATATATATATATATATATATATATATATATATAATAAAATGAATAGATATTACCACGAAGTAACTGCCGAATCAGTTGAATGTTACAGTTATCTTAACTAGATACGTAGTTAACGTATGCGTAATATATCAACTCTGTAGATAAAAGTACTTTATCTTTTGTTGTGATAGAATATATACACATTATACAAAATAATCGTTTTAGTTCTTTCGAAGAACTGGAATATTTCAATACTACGTTGGCTATTGTAGACTAAGATATCTATTTGTGTCATGTTAAGGGGATATTCGCAAACACAGAATTTATTCCACCGGGGACATGTCTGTCACGTGTCTGTTCACGCCCGACTTTTGAAAAAAAGGATGTTGGATATATAACAAAATGACATGTACTGTGTAATTTTTTCCAAATGAATTTTATTTGACCAGCAACCGGGTTTATTTGTTAATTTATTCAATGCAAAAATGGCGTTTTAAATAAAATATCAATTCCGTAAAATGTTACCTGGATTTCGAGAAAATTAAGTTGCGACTTAACGAATACTGTGCCTAAATTTCTTGTACTTTAAACGCCTATTTGAAGATAGAGTAACTGTAAAGATTTAAGATAGCCAATGTGTATGCAAAATACGTGTGACGCGCATTAATTTAAAAGGAAAGTAAAATATACGCCTATTTTTTTCACCTGTGTTAGAGAAAGTGATTGCTCTATTTCCATCTCGTATAACACAAGTAAAAATATTATGTTTGTAGCTCCAAAACACGATATTGTAAAGAAGAGTGAAGGTCGTCAATGGCTTGCCGCTTGCCAATGAAAGTAATGAGAAGAGATTTATTGGATGAGTAGTTGCTATGTGTTGCTATGTACAGAATGTCTTGGGTTCGTTTCCAGAGCAGCATCACCAATTCTATTCTGATATTATTTTTTGACATCTCATCAAAGATGAAGAAGAATATGGAAGTCTGGGCATTTACGGGGCTGACGACCATCATAGGCTGGTTTAAGTGATCACTTTACACACGTGTAACATTCACCAATTCTACCCATTATTGACAACCACACTTCTCAAATTCTTGAAAGTTCCATATATATGAACCAATTTGTTGAACCTTGTTCTTGAATCACTAGAACTTCACTAGGTAAATAAATTATCTGGTCAAATTATAAGCTTAATAATAAAAATGAAAATGGTATTTTCTGGCGTTTCTCATGTGTGTGATTATAATCCAAGATTCGGATCTCACATACTAATATAAGAGTTTCTGCTTAATAAAAAGCTCCTTTACATCTGATTTGATGAGATGTCAAAAAATAATATGAAAATATCTCCTGTAATTGGAGATAATCCAGATTTTGTGAACAAGTATTTGGACACACTCAAAATGTTGTAAATTCTATTCTGTACTAATATTTTGGGATGTTACCTTGGACTGAAACGTTAGATCCCTTTTCTGGGTAGTTTTCATAAGAACCAGATTCAAAAATATTAAAAAAAATATTTGGACCACACACTGGCATTGAATTTTTTAAAGCTATTTTTACCCGGGTCAGCCCTTCTGAATTCAATAAAAAATTTTGAGACCGCTCAATTACACTCAAATCACGTTTTTTTGGCATTTTAATATAAAATAATGAAAGCTTAAATGAAAAGTACTAAAAATGCACTTTTTCACTGATTAAAATAACTGTAGAGCAATGATTCACATATAAAACTGACCCTTGAAATTAGTAAAAAGAGAGTTTTCAATAAACCACGCCCTAATTGTCATATGTAGGTCGAGATAGCAGGTAATAAGTAGTAGGTAAAATCCATCAAAATACGATGCAATCCGAAAAGATTGCAAGAATTCCAAGAGTCGCAGTATTTAAAGACATAAACCAATTCTGAAGGGGGTGCCTAATACATTTGGCCACCACTGTATGTATATATATATATATATATATATATATATATATATATATATATATATATATATATATATATATATATATATATATATATATATACAGTATTAATACAAATGTTGACCTACCTTGCTGATTTCGTTTATTTTATTTCAATCAAGGATAATTATAAAAATATAATACGATGTATTGTATCCTTGTGAGGAAAATTAAGGTATTGTATATTCAATCATATATTTTTTCTGATCACCTTACTTTCATGTGATTTATAGTCAATTTGATGTGGTGTCCCATCCACCATAAGATATGATATACACACATATTATATATATATATATATATATATATATATATATATATATATATATATATATATATATATATATATATATATATATATATATATATATATATATATATATATATATATATAGATTTATATTATCCACTGACACTTCGTGATGGAATTGCATTTTTAATTTATTATTAGATTAATACCAATTACCAGTCTGATGATGTCGGTAACGACGAAACCCGGTCGCTGGTCAAATAAAAAAGTGGAAAAGCTAAAAATATTGGTTTAATCTAATAATAAATTAATATATATATATATATATATATATATATATATATATATATATATATATATATATATATATATATATATATATATATATATATATATATATATATATATATATATATATATATATATATATATATATATATATATATATATATATATATATATATATATATATATATATATATATATATATATATATATATATATATATATATATATTTATATACATATATATATATATATATATATTATATATATATATATATATATATATATATATATATATATATATGTGTATATATATATATATATATATATATATATATATATATATATATATATATATATATATATATATATATATATATATATATATATATATATATATATATATATAATACTATCCAGCTCCTTAGCCCACTATTTATAGAGTGTGTATACCAGTTTTTATCTCGATTTGTTCATTGTGCATCTTCCGAGAATCTTCAAAGAGACAAGTTTGTTGTGCAGGCGATCTCAGGGGAGTGAAGAGATATCTCTAGTTCTGGTAATAAAAGGAAAATATAGTTGAGAAATTCGTCTTTACTATTGTATGTTTTACAATTATCCGTTTTCTGTGCCAACCTATTTAAAACGAAACTATGCCGATTAAGTATCGAAGAATATAATCTATATGTTTCAAGCTACAAAGTAAAGAAAATTATTCAAAAGGATTTATCTAAATATATTAATACAAAAGTGTTTCTCAGTAAACAAAATAAATATCTTCCTTTAAAAAAATATGTATCGTCCGTCCCGTAGTGTAATGGTCAGTACGCTCGGCTTCCGTTCTGGAGGTCCCGGGTTCGATTCCCAGGGTGGGTCAAATAAATATAAGCGATGTTTTCACTCTAATATTTATTCAATACTACCCTGGACATGGAACCTGGAGCGGAGGGCTGATCACCTTTCCTTCATGTGTTAACGATCAAGATAACACTGCGTTTATATGATTCAGTGCCCTATGCACCATTGGGGTGCGGATAAGAGTTGTAATGTGTGATAAAGTATAAATAAATAATAATGATGTTAGAATTTTGTTCTTAAATGAACATTTAATTTTTTGATATCTCAGCATAGGCGAATAAGAATGTGGAAGTCTGGGCATTTACGGGGCTTACGACCGTCATAGGCTGGTTTAAGTGATCACTTTACACACGTGTAACATTCACCAATTCCACCCATGAACACGACCTTTCACTGGTGACTCCGACAATCCGAAATCTGAACATTCAAACTAATGACACGTACTAAATTGACACATACCAAATTGACATATCTATTCATTGTTACTTTTTCCTGCGGGTTTATCAAAGCTGTCACCCATTTTTTGTAACGTTTATCTCTTGCAAAAATAGTTTTCTAATCCATTATCGTCAATCGCGACTGTCAATAACGCAGTACGGTGAAACCTCGATATAACGGACCAATAGAGGGGAGAGGGCGTCCGTTTAAGCCGAAAGTCCGTTATATAAAAAAAGGTTTAAAATGAATCGAAAAACTCTCTTATTTCAATATGAACACTGTAAATAAAGAATACAAAACACCAACGAATTTCAACATTATTGTCTTCGGACACTCGTCTTGAAGTGACGTTGCTATTTGATATCGACACGCTTGCTTTCGGTAATCCTTCTTTAAAAAATGAATCAAGTTATGTTTGCACTTTTGAAGTTTGCTGTTTTTTTAATTAACTTTTTAAAATTACGAAAATGCGTATGATAAAGTTATATACATATATAGACGTATGACGTGATTATCATGGCTGCTGGAAATTATTTACATGCGGCGACACTTTAATTTAAGCATATGTAATATTATTTTCTCCGCCTTGTATAATAGGTAGCGTGTTTAGCTATCTTTCTGGAGGTCCCGGGTTCGATTCCCAGGGTGGGTGAAAATAAATATTAGTGATTTTACACTCTAATATTTATTTAATATTTAAAGCGCAGGAGTGATAAACTCGCCTTCATATGAGTAACGATCAAGTAACACTGCATTTATACTATGTAGTGCCCTATGCACCATTGGGTGCGGATACGGGTTAGAAGAAAAATATTAACATGATATTTTTACATTTGAATTTTGTCCGATACATCATATTTATTTATTCATTTTATTTTATTTACTCGGGAATTGTACAGCTTACATAAAAAAAAATGATAAAATAAACAATAGTCACGTTTACAATAGTAAACATTACATTACATTAACAAAAAATAGTTACGTTTAAAAAAAAAAACAATTAAACAATTCCACATTTATGTTATAAAACTATTAAAAAACATTCAAAGATTTGAAAAAAAAGTGTATGATATAAAATAATAGATTTAGCAGGAAGGAGAAGGAAATGAGAGGAAGGAAAGGAGAAGGAATATCCGAAGTTCGTTAAACAGAGGTCCCTTATATCGAGGTTTTACTGTATTAGTTATTAACTAAATTGTTGCAATGCCAACTCACGTGTCGATAATAGATACCTTCAGCATGTCATTGGAAAGCTTATCGAGTCCGCGGATATTGCTTGAACTATATTTCACTTGTAAATGGTGGCGTTTATCTCGGTTTATCGCGCTCACAACTTTCTACGAAATGGCTCTAATGTTTTTTTTTTCTCCAATCGCCCGGCGTCTGCCTCTTGTTACAATATAAAAACTACGCCAGTCGGTATGAACAACTCCTCGTCTCCCGATACAAAACTCAATAACAAACCTTTTGCAATTGGATCATGTAATGCAGAAACCATCCAACCCACATACATATTGACAAGCTGAGATAATGGATCTTTGTCAGACGGGAGGAATATCTAATTTGACATACTCAACCTAAAAAGGATTGACTCGTTTTGTGTTTATTACAGCTGATATAATTAATATCTTCATTCATCATTTTCTTTTGGAAAATATGCCTTCGAAAAAACGTTATTTTCATAAGTTGGCAATGAATGACGCCACAGAAACGATGGAGTTATTTTAATATTGGTAACATTGCTAAATTATTGGCGGCTTTATTTATTGATGTCTATGGTACACCCTCCCACCCCCCCCCCCCTCTTCTCATATTTGTATAACACAAATGTAGTGTAGTGGTAAACAAACAATCCATACTACTACTATTACAGCTCTACAAACCATAGACAGTAAACCATACGACGTCATAAAACGTTCGATGACGGAAATTTGATGACGTATGCGAACACACGTTTTTTGTTTTATTCAAATATCCAAAGCTTAAACTTTAATATCTCCCTTAGTTCTCTACAGATTTCAATAAGAATGTTATCGATAGTCTTGTGATTTTTCATATTAATCTAACATCCTGACAAAGGCCTATTGCATTTGAATGTTTTCAGAATAAAAAAAAAATATATGTAAATACACCGCTATGTTAAATGGTAGGAGGTTTGTTTTAATATTACCATAAAGAAGCATTGTTTAAAGTGTGTATTTTAAAATTTTTATTTTTATTTTGACAATAAGGTCGCATTTCGTATTTCGTATGTTGGATGGTTTCAGCAAAATCAAAAAATATATGTACATACGTATGTGTCGCCTACTTTCAAAATCAGCCAGATCCATGTAAGTCGATTTTACAAAAAATGCAAAATTCTCCAGGTAACATTTATGTTCGAAAGATTTGTCTATCTTTAGATAAAATATTATGAAATAGAGAATTTTCCCATTTTTTTCAATATTTAAAAAAAAACACGAGACCCAAACCGATAATGACGTCATTTTAATTTTTGACCTATACCCGCTCTCTGATTAGCCGATATGGGTCAGATGGCAAGTTCCATGAATATGGCGGAATTTGAAATACAACCCTGTTTTTAAGTACTTTTCAGCAGGGTTTTCAAGTATATAAATATTTTTAACAATAAAACCCACAATTGGCATTCCGATGGAGTATTTATTTAAAATCTTATAAAATTGGATCTGGCGGATTTTTAAATATAGAATGGTTTCAATGATTCACATCCAACCATCTTGGATGGTTTCAGCGATATCGTTTTCTTTATTTGTCTAGTTCAAAGTCTAAAAAACACATCCAAAGTATAAGGATTTTTTTTGCAATATTTTCATGTATGTTAATAATTTTAATGTGAAAAATGCTGAAAGCTGCTAACCCACTGGATGTTTCTAAAAAATATTCATGCATTTATTGGTTATGAGTTAGAAAAAAAGTTCTCTTAAAAAACATCGTGTTGATATTTTGGATAGGGTTGTTTTAAGCAAATTAAAAATTTACTATTGATGAAGTAGCATTCATCAAAAAGTCACATTTTGATAATTGGGGGTTGGATGGTTTCTGCATAACATGGTCCAATTATTGTTGAATAATATTAATTCTTGTAAGTTGTTTACATACATACGAGAAAACCTGTCTAGACATGTAGGTAGACCCACAGTAAAACTCCGGTATTCTTATGACTCCCGGATATATGCCATACATACATACATATGCAATTAAGAATTACTCACACGAATCACAATAAAGCACCTCCCAGTAAAACATACAAAGCACCAATAAGGCTACATGAAAATATACGCATGTAAAATCGCAAGATCAAAAAACCACAAAAACATCACAAAAAATTAAACGTATACTTCGTTTGGCCAAAGAACTTATTGAATAATATGCGATAAAGCTGTATCACCTGCTTCTATTATCCATAGCTTATTTTATAAAGAAAATATGTCTTTAGAGGAGCAGAGGAAGACCGAGAAAAACTTGGCACGATCAGGTATGCCAAATACTTGAAAGCGGACAGGTTAGGTGTCGAAACAATCGGCGAGTATGTATGAGGAGATGCATAAACGTGGAAGAGGCGAAGAATGTTTGCAAAGACAGAGTGGTGTGGCGTTCTATTCTCTCGGCCTAACCGTGCGGGGAAGCGGCGTGATGGTTAGTTAGTTAGTTTTTTTAATGTCTTTAGACAGTATGACTATTTTAACAGCTATTCGTAAGTGGATTTAAAATATATCGTATCTTTCAGGTATGTCATCCCTGATTACATTTCTCCATATGGATAAATTACTAATCAAATAATTTTATAAAAGTATTGTAAAATGTGCCCTCGGCACGGGAAAACCCAGTGAGGACACATTATTATAATATGTGTATGATGAAAAAAAGCCCTGCTCTTCAGGTTAATTTTCAATATACATATGTATAGTGCGGTATGGTAAGTAATATTGCATAATAAAAAAGCGTGCCTTTCCAAAGTTTTTAATACAAAGCTAAAAACTTGCACCCCAAAATAATCCTTTGCTATTTTTTACTCCCCTTACTCAATTTTTTGAAGTATAGGGTTTTTTGCGATTTTGTGTTTTTCCGTCTTGTTTACATATTTAGAAGACAATTTTACTCATTTCCAGTTCTTCTCAAATACTCTTATATTACTGTTGAAATAGTACGTGACATATTTTTTTTATTCTTAAGGGGGAATTCACAAAATTAAATTTTGCAACGCAAGAGGTCGGTCGTGTCCTCACGCGCAGTTTTTTTTAAAAACATATATTGTAATTTGACCTTTTTTTAGAATATATTTTTTAACTCCTTACCTTTCGATAACTCTTTTCTTTTCAAACCCATATAAATATATAAATAAATATTTCAAAGAAAAACTTATTTTTTCAACACAAAAACAGTATTTTATGAAAAATTCAATTACGTCAAATGTTACCTGGATTTTAAAGAAAATTTAGTTGCGATTTAACGAATACTAGGCCTTAAAGCTTTTGCATCATTGTTAAAATTCGTATTTATATATTTCAAAGAAAAACTTATTTTTTCAACACAAAAACGGTATTTTAAGAAAAATTCAATTACGTCAAATGGTACCTGGATTTTAAAGAAAATTAAGTTGCGATTTAACGAATACTAGGCCTTAAAGCTTTTGCATCATTGTTAAAATTCGTATTTATATTCTTCCGTATTAGCGGTAGCGATAACAATAAAATCATATTGATTTCATCGAACTACGGTATATGTAAATCTATCATTAGCAGTAGAAGTATTTTACTGTTAATTTATTTGATTTTTTAATAGATAAAGATGAAATAAACGTTTGATTCCAGTTAAAGCTACAGCTATGTGCTACCTTTATCTAGCGGTTAAAATACACACTTAATAGTTTATCCACCATACGGAACTTAACATATACGTTCTTCGACACTTGACATTAATTCTACATTGAAATTAAGTGGACGTTCGCGGATAATTACTTAAAGATCTTCAACAAGACACATTGTTAAACCCATTTTTCTTGCTAATAAAAGTGGATGCAACATTCAAACTTTTCACAAGGAGAGGTGGTATCATTCATGATAAAAATAGTGAAGGACATTGGTACTATAAACCAAGCTAGGACACAAAATGCCGAGCGCCCTCTTCTAGTGGAACGGAAGGTTTGTTGACGACAGTCAACAGTCCGGCTTCTCCTAAGGAGTTTTAGGTGGTTTTCTCCCAGCAATGAGCAAATGCTGAGAAGTTCCTAGATTATCCACACTAGATTATCCCTCCTATTCCCAACACAGATTTAAATAAAACATTTTTTATCTATTGATTTGACGTTTAATATGTAGAACTCCATCTTAATTTATGTATTTATTTTAAATCAAACACAGCGTTTTTGAGTCTACTGAGTTGTATTTTATTATCAAAAACACATAAAAAATAATATTGTGACAATTGTTTCGCCTTGTTAGGGCATTTTCAAACGAATGTTAGAAGAAACAAAAGTCCACTTAATGATCTATAAATATGTACATAATAAGCAAGGTGAATAATAAATGCAACTCTCATATCAAATATATATATTCAAATCTTTACGTCTGTGATATGAAAAAGCTGCGATAATTTAGATTTTTACAGCATATTAATTTTTTTCTAGAACCACATTTAAAACACCAACATTCATTAGAGTCCATTAAGCATATTTCAATTATAGAGTCCATTAATAGCGAATTAAGTATATTTTAGGTCAAACCTCAGAACAAAAGTTAAAAAAATGATTTTTGGTACACTTGTTCCTTAGAAGTGTATTGAATAAAAAAAATTAAATCTACCAAAATCGTTTTAATATAATATATCCTGTTCACTGTTATATGCGAATTAATATAAATCGTAATTTGGTACCATTTTAAATAGAATAATACAAATTATTTATTTAGTATCTCAATTTGTATTTGAACTCTTTCTTACTTTACAAAACCTGTCCATATTTTTTGTAATAATAAGTACCTCATTATTTAGGCGGCGATTATTATTATTGTCATTCTTACATTATAATAAATTTAATAACATAACCACTAAGCGGAACCATTGCTTCCTAGATTATAAACACGATGCCATGCTGCAAGAAAAAAATGGCATACATGTAATCTGTTACTATACGCATATAGTATAGCAGACATCTGACGTGTAATATCACAACAAAGCGCACAGATTGATTGAAAAGTGTTATTTTTATACCAGAGATATAGTAGATTTAGTTTTAACTTTATAGTGTAATTGTCATCTTAGCATAGTCTTTTCCCAAATTGAAGTAAGTAATTTTTATCTAAAATTAGAAATTTTTAGTCTTTTTATGATTCGAAGGTGTAGAAACTTAATCTACTTTGAATTTAAAACACTCTCCTTATCATTCATTGTTTACTTTGTGTAATACCACTTTTATTTTACAAAGTGAACAATGAATGATAAGGAGAGTGTTTTATTACCATACCACAAAGTTATCAATGCTTTTAATATACATAATATACTTTGAGTTTATTGAGCAAACTAATTTTGATTTAGGAAACATAAATACTTAATTTGACAAGAAAAAACAAACTTTTATGTATGCATATATAAAACAACAACTACTTATATAGTTTTTTTTTTATGTTTTACTTTGTTTTATTTGACCAGTGACCGAGTTTTGTGGGTTATTTGACATCATCAGACATTTATGTATGCATCTATTGGTCAACATACATCGATAGAAAAATCGGTTGACTGATAGCAGCCGATGTGTTGTCGCCAAGCGCAGACGTGTTTGATATAGAAGGCATTCCCTCTGGCTGATTCCGTTGCTCAAATCACGACAGAGCCATAACCAGCATGGAGTTACACTAAAATACGTATACGATTATGTATTATAATATAATATATTATTCACAGGTGCCGTTGTTCGATTTAGACGCTTTCAACTTTCGATTCCGTGAAACATACAAGCCAATGAAAAGATTTCTACGGTAAAAATCATGGCGGAAGACACAGAATAGAAGAAATAATCCGCGTTATGAAATATATAAACAGACAATCTAAGGGCGTTTGTGCACAACACGGAATTTTACCGTCCGGCACATCAGTTAGCATGATAAAACGGATGATTGGCTTGGATTGGCTTGTGCTTTTGCCTTTCTTTCTTCGGATCGGTGCGCTCGATCGGTGCGTGATCACGGTGCGCGTAAATTCGATCACGCTAAACTGTTTGTCGCTTTTATTTAAAAAAAAAACGGACTGCCGGACGGTAAAATTCCTGTAGTGCACAAGCGCTCTAAGGAGTGCAAAATAGATTTTTGAAGTACCTTAAGGGGATACAACGCAAACACAGAATTCAATCACCGGCCGACCACCGGAGAGGTCACTCTTCACGCCCGATTTTTTTCGCGTCATATATCAAAATCGTCAATTTTCAGTTGTGCATGTTTTCGGGATGACCAGAAAACGTACTATATCCCAGCAAAAGCGTCATATTTTTAACTTAATATTTACCCGCTATAGGGCAGAAAGTGTTGTTTTTGCATTTTGAAGAAAATGTATTGTTGAATTATTTTTTTAAATATACTTTATATTTTTCAAATAAGGAAAAACATTCAGGTTTTACCTAAAAAGATCTGTTGCACAGTAAAAAGTTCAATAAGTGGCTTGATATTTATTTTCAATACATTTCATTATATTTTTAAACTAAAAACGATCTCCTAAAAATCAAATGTTTTGATGTATGACGTTGTTGAAAGGAGTCAGCGAAATGTGGAATTTTTTATTTGGAATAGCATATATTTATTTAATAGTAAGTATTTTTTATGATACTTGTTTATTTGAATGACTTCATGTAACTGTTCTGTTAAATTCCGAAATAAAATAACATAATAAAGAGTGACCTTTTGGCTCGAAATAACGATACTTTTGCCAATCATTTTAAGACATTACTGCCGCTTTAGACCAGCACTAATTAGTAATAAAACTTTGTGGCCACCGGATGGTTCGAGATTCTAAACCAATACTTTGATTTATTGAGTCCAGACGATCAGGGTCAAGTCCAACGGATCTACACAGAAGCCGGCGATGGCGTCGGCCAATAATGGAATAGTCTTATGATCATAAAACACGTAATTTTACGATATCTCTGCTATTTGGTAATTTCATTCATTCAAACCCTTATCCGCACCCCAATGGTGCATAGGGCACTGCATTATACAAACACAGCGTTATCTTGATCGTTAACACACGAAGGAAAGCTGATCAGCCCTCCGCTTCAGGTACCAGTCCAGGGTAATGTTAAATAAATATTAGAGTGAAAAAATCACTTAAATTCATTATGCCCCCCCTATGAATCGAACCCGGGACCTCCAGAACGGTAGCCGAGCGTGCTGACCATTGCACTACGGAGGCAGACAAATTTCTTTAGTTAATCTAAAATCTTATTTTGAATTTAAATTTTACCAATATTTCTTATTATATCAGACACTGGGTTATTCCCCCTACGGATGAGATGTTAATATTATAGGACTATTGCATTTATACTGGTTTAAAAGATGTATGCAGTATGGATTTGGATGATTGGTTGCAAATGCAGAGTGGTGTGGCGTTCTATTCTCTCTGCCCACCCCTGCGAAGAAGCAGCCTAATAGTTAGTTAGTTACTTAGAGTGAAATTTAGATTAAAAATGGATATAAATTTATTACCACAAAATGACAACCGAATCAATTTTAAAAACAAATTTAAAAAACTTTTTCCCGGGTGTTTTTCGCAGATACTGTGTGGCACATTTTTTAAACTTTATGAAATAAAACTACTTTGTTTTTAATCAATTTTTATTGGTCAAACATGTACTGATGGTGACAAGGTTCTTGTCGAAACCGGTTGGAGAAAAGTACAAACAAAAAGTGGTTAAAAATAAAGTAGTTTTATTTTATAAAGTTCATAAAATGTGCCACAAAGTTTCTGCGAAAAACTTTAAAGATTTTTTTGTCACCTTGTGGAAATATGTATCCATTTTTAATATAAATTTCACTCGTGAGCAAGCATGCTATATATGAGTATCACCCTGGAGCACTACATGAAGTGCGGAACCGACTATTTTGCCTTTACGTAATAACAGCATGATAACACCGCATCGATGCGATGCAGTGCTCTATCCATCTTTGGATATGAGTTAAAAGAAGAAATACATGATTACCATGCATGTTTTTCTCAGTGGCATGCACAGTTTTTAATCAAGGTAGGCAGTAGGGTTGGGTAAGGATAGGGCATAGGGCACTGGTCGTGTTTCTATATAGAATGCGAGTAATCCAGGGTAAGCACTGCTTTTCTGCCTATATAGAATGCACGCCTCTGGTTATTCTTTATCTATTATCGAATTTAGTTCCATCCTAACATTATTATCGAAACACTGTAATTAGGCATACAGATTTAAACCGTACAAAGTGTTTTGAAAACATCAATAAACGTTTCAAGTATTGGGAACAAATCAATTATTAAAAGCTATAAATAAAATAAAAAGTATTCCATTAATTCATATGAAAAGCAAAATTATCCAAGGGCGTTTGCTTGAATCAATATAATTATCGATTACCACGATCTAAATTTGTTTTAGTTAATTTTGTTGTCCGTGGTAAATTAAACAATCTGTATTTATTATAGGTATCTCAACTTGATATGAAACAACTATCGTTCCTCTTTCATATGAGAGACGATGGAAGTCTGGACATCCAGGGCTTACGACCTGGCGTTTGGCTGGCTTAAGCGATCATTTTATACCATTTTTTTTTCATGTCAGGTAAAAACGTGTTTTTTTAAACAGGGTTTTTATCGCAATGGCAGCGCCATCTGTTGAACGTAACAGTAACACGCTAAATACTTAACATTTCTCATACGGCAGCGTGTTTCTTGACAGCTTCTAAAATAAAGTATACCCACAAGCATTAAAAAATAAAACATATTATAATTGATTATAGCCTGTACCTACCTACTTGTGAATAGATTTACTTTTTATGTTTAATTCATTCAAACCCTTATCCGCACCCCATTGATGCATAGGGCACTGCATCATATAAACGCAGTATTATCTTGATCGTATCAGCCCTCCGCTCCAGGTACCAGTCCAGGGTAATATTGAACAAATATTAGAGTGAAAAAATCACTCATATTTCCCTGGGAATCAAACCCGGGACCTCCAGAATGGTAGCCGAGCATGCTGACCATTACACTACGGAGGTGGACAAATTACTATGTTTAAAGTTACTATAATTTTATTTAATTCACGAGTGAAAATAATGTCTGTGAAGCGATACATATAATATTAAGGTGATGCCGCTATTTTGGTTCTGATGTTTTATTAGTTCAAACGACGATCTGTAACATAGTTATTTATGTTTTATTGTATGTACAATTAGATATAATTACGATAGTATAACGTATAAAGCAATTACCCACAACAAACGCGGTGTCCGACGCAGCATCCGCAATCCGTGATACACTTTCTCGTTCTAGTTTAATCCGTACTCGGTACGCGACAGGTGTTCTGAGGAAAAAACGGATATTTGTACCGTTTAAGCTAAACGAAAGTGCTATATCAATTTCCGATCCGACGTATTTTATTTTAATGATTCGAACAAATTCTGTCTACAAAATGGCATTGCAATACGTGATTTTCAATGCATTGATACGCCATGTTTTATATAATACATTTTGAGTGTGTCCAAAAACTTGTTCACAAATCTGGATTATCTCCAATTATAAGAGTTATTTTTCACATTATTTTTTGACATCTTATCAAAGATGAAGGAGAATATAGAAGTCTGCGCATTTACGGGGCTGACAACCATCATAGGCTGGTTTAAGTGATCACTTTACACACGTGTAACATTCACCAATTCTACCCATTATTGACAACCAAACTACTCAAATTCTTGGAAGTTCTATATAAATGAACCAATTTTGAAACATTGTTCTTGAATCCCTGGAACTTCACTAGAGACATCTATTGGTGAGATTTGTGAACAAATATTTGGACACAGTCAAAATGTTGTATCAATTTTTCAATGAAATTGAGTAAATTCAAAGTTAATATCATAAGTTCAAATATTGACTTCCACACGAATCCCAGACAAATGTGCTAATCAATGCACTACGGTGGTGAATAGTTTTATCATTTCTATAATTATATCCTAAAAGCAAAACACTATTTTCATCACTCCTTACAGGAAATGTGTGATAACATACTTCTTTTTCTTTTCTTTTCAGCTATCAGAAGATGTAACCAGAAAGCAAGCTGAGTACCAGAAGTACTTGGAGCTGTATAAGCAGATGCGGAGTAAATTTGAAGAAAATTATATTAAATGTAAGTACAGTAAAATTTTTACTCCTCTTACTTTAAGCTAAACTAGCAATACACTGCGAAGCCTTGGTACGAACCCAATATCAATAATACTATATTCCCCTTACTCATGAGCAGAAAAAGAGGTCCTCAACCAACGTTTCTGGATTTAACTATACATATGTATATTATTTCAATTCATACAATATCCATTTCTAACAAAATTATATCAAATCATGCCTAAAACCTTTCCCATAACTTACATGTAATTATTATAATACTATATTTAATTATTATTATTATTAAACCTTATTCGCTCCCTAAGTGGAGCATATGGAGTCCACAAACTGTCTCCAGGCTTTTCTGTCGCCTGCCAGCTCCCTTGCATCCTCCCAAGTCAGATCCGCGTCCCGGAGTTCTGACGAGAACTGCCGACGAATTGTCAGCAGTGGTCGTCCTGGTCGACGCGAACCTGATGCCTTGTAAAGAGGCAAGCTTGATTAAGGCTCTCAGGAGGCATGCCGAGTACATGGCCAAGCCAACTGAATCGCCTTTTCTTGACGACAGTTGTGACCAAGATTTGCTGCGTCCTATGTCTTATCCCTTCATTCCCGAATACTTAATAATAACTTTTTTTTAAAAAAGATAAAAAATGTCATTTTGAATTTGACAAAGAAAGAGCCACACAAATTGCTTAAATAGCCACATGTGGCTCGCGAGATGCACGTTGTCGACCCCTGCTATAGCCCCCTACAGAAGTACTGCTGTACATATACCATATGTTCCATACATATATGATATCACTGCCGAAAGGGATTATGATGGGTTACTTTCCCTTCCAGCTCCCACCGGTAGAGGCGGGCGGAAGCTGGAAGAGATGCGAGACAAGTACCAAAAGGCCTGCCGCAAGCTGCACCTCACGCACAACGAGTATGTTCTCCTGCTCGCAGCTGCCGGCGAATGTGAACGCGACCTCAAGGGCGTGCAACTGCCAGCCGCCGTGGCCAGGCAGAAGGCGGCGCAAGACGCCTTCATCATATCCTGGTAAGTCGAACTTCCATCATAGGCGTCATAGCCAAGATTTTTCATTTCTCTGAAGATCCAATACAAAAAAAAGTAATCATATCAAATGTGCTCCAAAGAGCAAAGGTAGAAAGACAGTTGCTGACTGATATCAAATTCTGGAAAGTCATCTTGTCAAATCGCTCACTCCTTTCAAGAACGTCATAAATCAAAAATCGTAAATTTTCAGTTGAACATGTTTTCGGAATGCCCAGAAAATGTACTATATCCCAGCAAAAGAGGCATATTTTCAACTTAATATTTACCCGCTACAGGGCAGAAAGTGTTATTTTTGCATTTTGAAGAAAACGTATTGTTTAATTTTTTTTTTTAATATAGGTACTTAATATTTTTCAAATGGAAAAAAAACATTCAGGTTTTTCCTAAAAAGATCTGTTGCACAGTATAAAGTTCAATAAGTGGCTTGATATTTATTTTTAATGCATTTTATTATATTTTTAAACATGAAAAACGATCTCCTGAAAAATCAAGTTTTTTGATTTATGACGTTGTTGAAAGGAGTGAGGGACGTGTGCTCCAAAGAGCAAGAGTAGAAAGACAGTTGCTGACTGATATCAAAGTCCGGAAAATCCTCTTGTCAAATGTTCCCCAAGGAGCAAGAGTTGTAAGACAGTTGCTGACTGATATCAAAGTCCGGAAGGTGTCCTATCTGGGGCATGTGCTTAGAGGAGAGAAGTACGAGCTATTGCACCCAATAGAGGATCGACAAGGTGTGGGCAGAAGGCAGATCTCCTGGCTCCAGAATATACGAGATTGGAGAGGGTTTAGAACAGTTAAGACACTGTTTAGAGCTGTCCAAGACAAGGACATATACTCTCAAATGATAGTCGACGAAGAAGATTCTTATTTTTCTCATTTCTTTATCTGCAGCAGGTTGAGTCTTCAGTTGTGACTTATCTTTTTTAAACTCTTATCCTTTCAATTAAATTAAAATATAATTAAATTTTTAATTCGAAGCTAAGAAAAGCTTGGTGTTATCAAGTTTTTCAAATACTTTTAAGTTTATAATTACAAAAATTACTTAGTTAATACCACTATTTCTTACAATCTACTGTGACACGTGTTTTGATGCATTCCGCATAAACAATGATGCGGAATGCATGGAAAGGAATGCATCGAAACACGTGTCACAGTAGATAAATATTTTATATATTATTTCGAGAAATAAAAATACTTTGTGTTCTGATCCACTCACATTTTTATAAACCAACTAGTTTCGGCAACAACCTGTTGCCCTCTTCAGGGTTTCATTTATTACTATTAGTATAAGAAACAGATATTCAAAACATAAAATTGGCGAGTACGGCCAGCAAAGCAAAAATGTATAAGAAACATATATTCAAAACATAAAATTGGCGAGTACGGCCAGCAAAACAAAAATGTATAAGAAACTGAAAACACAAAGTATTTTTATTTCTCGAAATAATATATCAATATGATCCACAAAGTTAATGCTTTCAATATTCAAAACAAAAAAGATAAATATTTTAATTAAAAATGGATAGGTTTTACCACAAAGTGACTGCCGAATCAATATATAAAATTACTTTTAAGTTGTCAGGTCAAAAGAAGCAAAGATTGTTTACAAACACAGAGTGATGTGGCATTCTATTCTCTCTACCTATCAATATGAAAGCCGGCATGATTGTTAGTTAGTATCTATAGCTCATTTACCGTATGTTTTATGGTAAATGCTCTAAAATTAGACTCATCTCAATCTCAAGTAGATTAGCCTCCACGATAGTCATCAGTATACATATTCTACGTTCTTTGATCTGGCTTCACTTTTTTATTGAATTTAAGTGTTAAACTCATTGATTTACATACCTGATAATAACCTTATTATTGTTTTTCCAGGCGATCTCTCCTTCTCGAAGTGGCTCAGACTACAGACATCACCTCAGACCAGTGTAGGGAAAGCCAAAAAAGTATAGAAACTGCCATACAGAATATAAAGCCTCAAGACGAATACAAAGACTTCAATGAGAAACTTATGTAAGTTTAACTTCCCCTACTGCCCCGACCATGGGGCCATAAAATACCAGGTCAGATTGTGTGTGGCCCCACATTCTCAAATATTTCCAGATCATGTCGAGATTTGGACTACCAATGCCATCTATTGATGATACATACAACACAATTAAATCATTTATCGACTAGTTATATGTTTTACTGACTAAACATAGGATGTTTTAAAATGTCATTAATATCTTAGTAGTTGAGAGGTTAAATATAACCCTATAATAGCTAGTTGTGCATTCTAATCACTCTTGTGAATGTGTCGTTATGGTACATATGTGGCATCCGTATAACTGCTAATGGTGTATCATGAAGGGTTTTATTACGTTATGGTACCTAGCTGCATCCCTATGACCACTAGTGGTGCATCAAAATTACTCTTGTGTAGGCGTGTGTACATAAAAGGTGTCTAAATGGGATCCCTATTTATATTACAGTGCATCAAAATCACCCTTGCGTGGGTATATGTCCATTAAAAGAGTCCAAACGGGATTCATATGACTGCTAATGCTGCTTCAGAATCACCCTTGTGAAGGTGTTTGTTTCATTATTGGTACACATGCTGCATTTGTATGACTACTAGTAGGCATCAGAATCACCCTTGTGTGGGTGCATAAAATATGTCTAAACGGGATCCATATGTACACTACGGTGATATTTAAATATTATTTAATAAAATATGATATAAACATTCTGTTTCACTGATATTTTGATGATTTTTTTGCTATTAATTGTTGAATTATTTGTATACAACTGTTTTTAATAATAAAAATAAAACTTTGTTTTAAAATCACTGTAAATAAATTATCATAATTAAGTTATAATAAAATATTTATAAATAATATTCTAAATATTTTTTACTCGTTAGTTTTAATTTTCACCTGTAGATGAAAATATCTGTAAGTTTTCGAAATTAGTCGTATATAAAAATAAAAATCATTAAGTGGTTTATTACAAGCGAGTGTTTTTGCCTAGAATTTTCACTCATGAATTACATGAAATTATAGTAACTTACAACATAATGAGTAAATCCACTCACGAGTAGGCATAGGCTATGAAACTTATAAAGTTGAAGCCTGAGTAGGGACATGATAAACGGTGTTGCATAAGCCGTAGCTAGATTTCAGAGTCACTTGGATGTTAGGTAATTAAAAAAAATATATATATGGTTTATCACAACTGTTTAATTTTTTTTAAATATTCATATATAGTGATTTGAAAACAGTGTTATATTTTAATTATAAAATGGAAAATCACAATGTTAGTGCTTCAAATATAAATTATACAACTGTTTTTGTCTATCTTTCTAGAACCCCGCCTTCCGACACGCTCACATTTTCCTTTGATCCTTCTTTGGTGGAGGATACATCGGGAAAACTTCAAGCCAACCAGCTAACTGTAGATAATCTCACAGTCGAGTGGTTGAAGAACAAATTACAGGAACTAGAAAATAATATCCAGGAAAATAAAGAAAAACAAACTTCCCTACAAGGTCCAGAGATAATAACTACGAATGGGTCACTGAAAAATGGTGGCAGTCCGAAAACTAATGGTACCAGGGTAAATGGCTGCAGTCCTGAACCAATAAGTAATAGGTAAATCATTTATTAACCAATTCTACCAAAATTTCATAGATGTATAGACAATCTACAAGTTACTGAAAGTTATAACCCATCCTCTACAGTTCACTCATGTGACAGTTTTTATTGCTAACTAGCTGTATCTGGTAACTGGAAATGAAAAAAAAGAGAAAACACACATTTCTAACATATTTAATTACACAATGTTTGTGGGTATACAATATTTTAACCGCTGTCAAGAAATACATTGTCTGGATAAAAAATATTTAGTATTTCTTGTGTTGCTGTTACGTTCAACAGATAGCGCTGCCATTGTGGTCAGAAACCCTGTTTAAAAAAAACATGTTTGTACTTAACATGAATACCAACTGGATTGGTGAATAATTTAAACATACCTAATGATAATGTTTTTAATAAAGTTTAGTGATTAGTTAATTTGGTTGTAATACATGTGATCTAGGGTTCAATTCCTGGTAGATTCCTTTCTAATATGAAGTTTTTTAAAATTATAATTAATTTTTTTCACCTAATTTAATGCATGAATTTCTCGCCATTTTCAGAAACTCCCCTACTCCAGAAAGCCCCACGGTGCCGGAGGGCGGACGCGAGTTGGCGGAGCTCCGCTGCAGCGAGCGGCAGTGGAGTCGGCAGGCCGAACTGCTGAAGCACGCGCTGAGCGAGCTGGGTTGCGAGGAAGCCCCCGCCGCTTGCCCCGACCCCGCCACCCCCCCGCACGTGTCACCGCCGCGCTCACCCGCCAACGATGACAGACAGGTAACATTCCTCTATTTTTTGATCATTGAAATGCGAGTAGAAAAATTGTCGGAATACAATTCAATTCAATATGACAGACAGGTAACATTCCTCAGAATCAATGAAATGTATAAACTCATGCCTCTAGCGAAATAGCAAATGTTTTTGCCTAGAATTTCCACTCACGGATCATAATAAATTATAGTAGTTAAGTAACGTAAACATAAAGAGTATATCCACTCACGAGTAGGGATAGGCTATGAAACTCAAAAAGTTGAAGGTAGATGTCAGAGTCACTAGGATGTTAGATAATTCAAATAATTAATTTTTTAAATTATTGTCAGATATAGTTATTTGTCAGAATATAATTCAATTAAATTTCAATCAAATTTATTAAATGATTAACATATACATGACTTGCATTAACATATACAACTTACATTTAAGGCGTTTATATTAATAACACAAATTACAAAGTAAATAAAAAGTAAATTTTTACAATAACGATAACAAATTACAAGTAAATAAATTAACAATCAATTACTATTTATTACTTGACTATTTATTATTGATTACTACTACTGATTTGTCAATCAAATGCGTTCAAACCCGTTTCTGATCCTGGAATGGGCAGTTATTTCTTCCTATGATATGTTATTTCTTCCTATGATATGTTATTTTTTCCTATGATGATATGTTTACGCTGAAAATTTATTCAAATATATACAAATGAGATAGAATGGTCACAATCTGTAATGAATTCATATTACGTAAACATTTTTTTTAAACTGAGTCTTTTTGGAATAATTATTACTGTCATTAGTTACTTTACAGTATCAATTAATTTAGAAAAATTATTTTCAAACGTATTTTGTTACAATATAATACGTATTATTTATTTATTTAACATTATTATTCTCATTTATTATATGTAGTTATATCCTTATTCTAACTAATGGAAAAGGAATTAATTTAGGTTTTTATTTAATATTATATATCTATATATTTTTACTTACCGCATTAATGGGTTCAGGTGGTAAATATGTAACTCAGAATTCATTAAGCTTTCTTACTTGTATATGTTATAATGTAGTGGTTTGTCATTTATGTATGGTGGCGGGATAATATGTTGGTATTCCTCAATAGTGAGTTCTTAATTCTTAGGGTGATGGTAGTTCAATAGCGTCTACCGCTTCTTATGCGATCAGAAGGCACCTAGCGTCAATATTGCCCCAGAGGAAGCTGTTCAAGTCCTTGGGGAGGCCGTTCACTCGCCGCAAGTCCGCCCCGTGCAGCCCTGTCCCTTCCGTGAAGCTCCGCAGCCAGCGCGGCGGCAGTGAGGGCCCCCTTCCCCTAGCCGGCCTCTCGGTAAAGCCCAAGATGAGAGCCATTCAAAAGAAACGTTTTAAATCATCCATCCACAAATCTAACATTGCCCTCAGTAAATGTGTCATCCCTGAAAATGCTATCGGTGTGTTTGTGTCGAGGAAACGCGAACTGGATCGCAGCTTGCGCAGTTTGTCCACTAACAGTAGCGACGGAGGCGACTCTACTTACAGTGTGGTGAGTTCGTGAACTAATGCAGGCATGAAATCACAGGCTGATTTAACACCGCACCATTGTCATATGTACATGGCCACGAGCAAACACATCTTTCGCAAAAACACTACAACTTTTATGCATTCATTTCCCCAATGCTTTCTTGAATCTACATTTTATTTGCATGATCCCACATTGTTCTGTTATGTCGCACATCAACGTCAAAAAATTATACTGTTTTTCGACTGGCTTTGGCTGTTTGAAATGTATAACTGAGCTGAGAAGGTGTTAAAATGATATCACACAAATAAATTCAAACGAATATAATCCAAATAGGATCTTGTGTGCTATCGTTTTCAGAGGTTTTCAGATATTTTTAATATCTCGTCTCAATTCATTAGTCTACCACGGTTACAAGTAATTTTCTCATTTATTTTATTTATAAATTAATGAAAGAAAACAATACAGATTCCCTTTTTATTTATTTTTTCAATATCTCATTCCATTTCCTAATAAAACAGGAGCACATTATTTTGATGAGGTATCAATAAATTACATACTTGACAAATTTTGTTTTATGAAGTACAGTCAAACTAAGGTTTTTGTTCATATGTGCTTGTGTATCTCCAGAAATGGTAGGGAATCTAACATCCATAATTACTATGCTTTGATGTAATTTTGGATATTCAAAGCTAACTTTTGTGATCACATATTATTATTTTTATTATTTTTATTTAACATTCCTTACTACACATATTGTTTGGTGCATGTGTTTTGTGGTGTTTTATATTATAATAATATTGTATTATTTGTACTAACGTATCAGCTGTTGGTATTTATTCTGATATTTTTTTATTTATTTTTTATTTACATATTTCTTAAATTATTCAAAGGATATAGTAAAAATGTCTAATTTAAGATTATATTTTTCATTTATAATTTTTTTGCTGAAGTTTAATATTCTCAATAATGACATATCCAACGGATTTCTCAGTTTACTACTCTCGACCCGTATCCGCACCCAATGATGCATAGGGCACTGCATCAATGTTAAGTTAATTGTCACTTATATGAAGGCAAGGTGATCAGTCCTGCTCCTCAGGTAGTAGTTCGGGGTAAAATTTTAAAATGTTATGGTGAAAAAACACTTAAATTAAAATCGGGAATTAAACTGGGAATTAAAATCGGCCCTCCATTATGGTAGCCAAATGTACCCTACGCCTCAATATGGAGGGGACAGTTTACTTAATTTTTAAAGTATTTTTCTATATGTTAACACGTACAAATTTCTGGAAGGCAAAAATAATAAATCAAGCTTTTGATGGCATTTTTATAAGGCATTTTATTTCATAATTTCATTTTTTGTTAGTTTATAACACACTTTATATAACATTTGGGTTTCATTTAATTTCTATAGAACGGTTAAAACTGTTCTTATTAAATTATAGCGTATTTGATGTGAACCCTTTTTATTTTTTAACGTTATATATTTTTTTTACACAGTATTTGATGACGTCATAAATAAAATAAGCACTTGTCACGTTAAAAACACGATTTTAGTACAAAACCAAGCAGGAAACACGTCACATCAAATTTCCAAACTTTATAAATAAAAGTACCTAGCCCACTGAATCTATTTTTACCCTTCCCAAACTTCTGTTCCTTGTATCACTTTGTGAGAGAGAGTTGACCTGCCAATTTATTAATAGAATCTTCATTGCATAAGGATCATTTTAGTCTGCGGAGTCCAGTCATAAATACTGCAGTTTGTTTCTGAGTTTCTGTTGTGATGTTTGGATGCAGCTCTGCCAAGATGTTTCAGTTCCACGCAAATCAACCGATATTTCTTTAGCTGTTTAACGTAAACTGAACTCAGATGAATATAGGAGAACTGTGGAGCAAGTTTGCATTCAGTCCAGTCCGATATTTTGTATATGTTGTTATTCAGTCTTCAACAGTAGAAGCTAGAATACATGTTTTGTGAGACGGAAGACCCGATATACACTAATCACTCACCACCTATCATTGCACCGCGAAAGAAAAAGAAGCTGAAAGAAATATACTGTGAAGTGTGTGTTATTATTTTCTGTATTTTAAACAAAATAAAACAGATATTTACAACATTTTTAGTGTGTCCAAATACTTGTTCACAAATCTGGATTATCTCCAATTATAGGAGTTATTTTTCTTTAAGGGCTTCAATTATAGGGCTTCGTAAGCCCTGTAAATGCCCAGACTTCCTCATTCTTCTTCATCTATCTTGAGATGTCAAAAAAATAATATGTAAAACAGATATCTTTGTAAACAATTTAATCTCAAAACTCAACTCAAATCATCATGATAGATAAACAACTCGGACGATCAAATGATTTTTTTGTGATATTCATACATCCATCCAAATATGAATCATTTATTATTTATAAATTTTAACTTCTGTGATACAAAATAGGAATCAAATGTGATAAAGTGAAAATTTTAACTTTAAACCTCTTGCGCACCGGCATTTATATAAATCTTTATTTACTGACACTTTATTTACTGACAATTTTTTTTAAAGACTTACTTTTTTACGTAGAATTATATATTTTTTTATTTTTGTTTCATAGTAAATATCCCTTATAAAAGAATAGTTCAAATCTGAAATCGATATATGATTTACATACGTATAATTCTGTGAATTATTTCCAGTATGTAGGGTAGAAAAAACTTATCAGTGTTGGGTTGTTTATGATTTGCAGCCAAAAGCCGACTTCCCAGCTTTTGGTAGTTGATGTGTTAATATACTACTAGAAAAATATTTATACAAATTCTTTGAATGATATGTGTATACATTTAATTTTATTTGCATAATAAGGTGTTTTTTTTAAATTAACTTACGACTCTGCCATGGCAAAATTACACTCGTAGAATTGTAAATCTAAGAAATCAAGCATTATACAATATGAGATTTTAATGTAAAATTGACGTGCTTATTTTATAAAAAAAGTCTTATACGTTTGTAGCAATTGGTTACGATACTTTACAAATCGCTGTGTCTGAATAAAAGTATTTTTAACAACAAAAAAGTGCATATGAAAATGGTAAGAATACAAAGAACTTAGAAGGTCATATTTCCATATAATTTTTTTTCTAAAAGTACACTTCATTAATTTCACAGCATTCTGACACTGTGAAATATTAAAATGCATGAAAATTGCACTGATTGACTTCATTTTATACATTTTATATGTTGGTCTACAGTTACAGCCTTCCACGAGACCTCTGGTTGACGAGGAGTGGTTCCACGGAGTACTCCCGAGGGAAGAAGTGGTACGGCTATTGAGAGTGGACGGAGATTTTCTAGTCAGAGAAACAACGAGGAACGATGAATGCCAAACTGTTCTATCGGTCTGCTGGGGAGGACACAAACACTTCATTGTGCAGACAACACCTGAGGTAATGTTCATGCAAAATTACTAACCTTACAATAACAAAAATTTAGATGATCATTTGTTTTACTTTAAGTTCTCATTAACACATTTAAGATGGGTATTTTTACGCCTGTGGACCGCTGGCGACAGGATTAATTCCTTCTTTTCTGCTTTTGCAATAAGGCCGGCTCAGAAGGTAAGAATACCCTTCCCATCCTTAAGCATCAATCGACCGAAGGGGTAGAAATACTTTTCTGTCTAATGGGTAAAATACTTTTTTGACTTTGAAATGCTCCGGCCTCATTTCAATGTCAGAAAAGAAGAAATTACATATTTGTTGTTTTTATATGAATCGTATGTACCTATTTCTCTGTTAAGGTATTAACTATACGTACATAATTATCAAACTCCGTTGCCAGCGATTTGCTGGCATAAAAAACACCCTGATTTATATATTATGTTTAATGCTAAATGTGAGCCTACTTAACTGAGCACAAGTAATCAAAATGTGGAGCAATTGTGTTATTTTCACAAAACTAGACTTTTTTCCGTGGCACACCAACTAATCACCACGGTACACCAATGTGCCGCGGCACACCAATGTGCCGCGGCACACACTTTGCGGAACAATGGTGAAGGAGGTAAAAGTAAATACAAGAGATTTTTTATTAATTGTTTCGGCATTAACTTTGTGGTAAGACATGTTACAATGATTAAAGAAAACACTTGTTTTTATACCACTTGAGTTTTATTAAAGACTACTAGTTTTAAAAGCTAAACTTCCATCATTCGGTCTGAATAATAACTGAATGATGAATGTTATTATTCAGACCTGAATGATGGAAGTTTAGCTTCTGAAACTAGTAGTCTTTAATAAAACTCAAGTGGTATAAAAACAATTGTTTTCTTTAATCATTATAAGAGATTTTCATGGATTCAGGATTTAGTAGACGTATTAAAATTTAGTATTGAAATTGTTTAATTGGTTTTTTGTTTATGACACAATTTTCTTTACAGGGTCACTTCAGGTTTGAGGGTCCAGCCTTTCCGTCGGTGAAAGAGCTGATCCTCTACCAGCAGAACAGTGGACTGGCGGTAACCGGCCGCTCAGGCGCTGTTCTTAGGAGAGCAGTAGCGAGGGAGAGATGGGAACTTAATAACGACGATGTCATGCTCTTGGAGAAAATTGGAAGAGTTAGTGCATTTTCCTTTTTTTTTCTTCTTTAGTTTAAATTTTTTTGCATTTTACAAACATGAAATAAATTCAGATACAAAAAAATATTAATAAAACATAAATACAAAAAAAGATCCCACAAAGGCATGGCCTGTGTGTGGGTATACAATATAATTTAGGTCATAGTAAGGGGTATAAGGGTATAGGTATTATAAGTAGAACTAAGATAGTAGTGTTAATATAAAATACAAAAATTACTTGACAATCAGAAAACATTTTTTTTTAAATAAAATCAAAAACTTAAAAACATAAAAAAGATGAAAAAGTAAAAAGTTAGCAAGCATGTACTACATGAGTGATACGTCTAAAAGAAAAATGAGCTTAATTCTGTCTCTTCAATAAACAATCTAAGCAAAATTTTAAATCTACACAAACTTAGGTAATTAACATCTAACAAATAGTCTTTGTATAATAAATTGAACAGTTTTGGAGCTATGAAAAATGAGTGTCTTTGTGCGAGTCTGGATTTAATTATTAGGTTTTTGTTGATTGATTCGGCAGTCACTTTGTGGTAAAATTTATCCATTTTTTATTTAAGTTGTACTTGGTAAATACCACTATGTATATTATTTTTATTTCATGAAGAAATACAATGTATAGTACACATTTTAATATCGAGAGCATATCCCTTTGAGGGGTAGTGATGTGAAACAAGTCAAATATGTTACATTGTTTTTTTTTTAATATTAAATTATCAAATTAAATTAATTATTGATTTTAATTTCACTTGGTAAATACCACTATTTCTTCAAATCTATCTTGACACAAGTTTTGATGCATTCAACATTATTATTAAACGCATTGAATGTATAAAAATGATTTTGAACGCATTGAAACACGTGTCACAATGGTTTATGAAAAATAGTTATATTTACCATGTAAAATTAAAATTGAAATTGGATAGCTATAACCACAAAGTGACTGCCAAATCATGTAATGAAATTAGATCAAATCTATTGTTTATTTGATGTTTCTAATAAGCATTTAAGAGGTTTTGCGTTATTTATTATTGGGTAGGGTACTATTTTGCAATTTATGCAGCGTATTGCAGGATTCCCCAAAACTTGTCTATTTTGTTCATTCGACCGAGTTTTAATTTTTTTATACACGTCGCATAATACGCAACGTTTTAATCAGTAATTATTTTAAGACTTGTTTAGAAACAATTGAAAAGGGTTAAGAATATGCATACTGTAAGTTTTGTTTAACAGATCGTGCTATTTGTATCAAAATTTTAAACCAATGGCAAATAGGCACCCACACAGATTTTGGGTTTTTGATTCTATTCCGATTTTATACAGATTTCTAGACTGTTTGATTCAGATTTTTTGGTTTGGCATATGGCAATACTGGTTCAAAGAAACACGAAGTTGCATGTGGTAATTCCCAATGAGTGGTACCACTAATCGGGAAACACTGGTCTATGGTATACAAAATTAAACATGTATCACTGTTACGAATATTTTGAAAAAAATATTATTTAAAATACTTCACTTGTTTACCTAGGTTATCTAAAATGAATAATATTTGGTTATTAATTAACAGGGAAACTTTGGTGATGTATACAAAGCCCAGCTGAAGAGTTCCAAACAGGAAGTGGCGGTGAAGACTTGCAGGATGACCCTGCCCGATGAACAGAAGAGAACATTCCTCCAGGAAGGAAGAATCCTGAAGCAGTACGACCACCCCAACATCGTGCGGCTGATTGGCATCTGCGTCCAGAAGCAACCTATTATGATTGTTATGGAGCTTGTCTCGGGTAAGTAAATATAGGTCTATTTATACGTCGATACAAATTTTATTTTTAATGCTTATCATAGCCTTGGATTCTTTCCTTATTTCACCATATACAAACATCTATCATACCAATTTTTACCACAAATTCATTACATTGTATGAGTGATTGCATTTCGACTGGTTTCAGTTAACTTTCATCCTTCTTTTGCCGACTCTATGCTTCCTTCTAATCCTTATCCGTACCCCATGTTGTATAGGGCACTGCATCATATTGATGCAGTTTTATCTTGATTGTTACTTACATGAAGGAAAGGTGATCACTCCTGCACTTCAGGGAACAGTCCAGGATAATATTACATAAATATTAGAGTGTAAAATCACTTATATTTATTTTCACCCCACCTGGGAATCGAACCCGGGCCCTCCAGCACAGTAGCTAAACACGTTAACCATTACACCATGGAGGGGGTAACAATTTGTCTGATATGATACACTTTTTCCCAAGTCATTTTTTATCCCACCTCTGTTACAATGGGTTGTTTCTGCTAACGGTACTGGAACACTTGTGATGAGGAAGACGGAAACGCGCAAATGAAGACAATTATTTATTTATCAAAAATTACAAATAAAGCGACACCAATATATCGAAAATTATAACACTTATTAAGGCGAGAAGAACAAAGCGACAGCAATAGAAAAAGAGCGAGCACGACGTATACACGTTTGAAACTTAATCTAATCTGAGCACGAAAATATTGGTCCTCCACCCCTTATATACAATTTTAAATGAGTTGCATGTGGTGGGGACAATATTTTTTTGTTGTTACATGACAATAAGTTTTTGAAGACACAAGTATACTTTTAAATTCAATGAGACAAGATGATGCGCCAGAATCACATTTTTTCACTAACTTCCCAATGTTTTTACAACTACCAACTGATAAAGATTATGTATGTATTACATATTCATGTTCATTTCATTCATTCAAACCCTTATCCACACCCCTATGGTGCATAGGGCACAGCATCATTTAAACACAGTGTTATCTCGATCATTAACACATGAAGGGAAGGTGATCAGCCCTTTGCTTCAAGTACCAGTCCAGAGTGAAAAAATCACTTATCTTTATTTCACCTCCCACTGGGAATCGAACCCGGGATCTTCAGAACGGTAGCTGAGCGTGCTGACCATTACACTACGGAGGCGTATTACATATAAGGCAGCTTATAATTATGAAATAAAATTAGTATTAATAAATAAAATAAACAATTTCTGCCTCTTTTTCCAGAGTATACATATAGTTTCGATTATACATATAGTTCAAATGCGCGACGTATACACATTTGAATATTAATCTAATCTGAGCACGAAAATATTGGTCCTCCACCCCTTATATACAATTTTAAATGAGTTGCATGTGGTGGGGACAATATTGTAACATTTAAAACTAAATGAACTGCGTCTCTTTGTTCTTCTTGAATACATTTATGCCTACAATTTTAACAAACAAATTGTTATAAAAAATACATAATTTTCGGCATGAACAAAGATCTTAGTTGAATTTTATTCATGCGGTACTCAGACTTCACAAATACAAGGAGTTTAATTCTCTTATTTTTTGACATCTCATCAAAGATGAAGAAGAATATGGAAGTCTGGGCATTTACGGGGGTGACGACCGTCATAGGCTGGTTTAAGTGATCACTTTACACACGTGTAACATTCACCAATTCTACCCATTATTGACAACCACACTACTCAAATTCTTGAAATTTCTATATGTACGAACCAATTTAGAAATTGTTCTTGAATCACTGGAACTTCCCTAGAGGCATCTATTGGTGAGATGTAAAGAAGCTTTTTACTAAGCAGAAACTCTTATATTAGTATGTGAGGTCCGAATCCTGGATTATAATCACACACATGAGAAACGCCAGAAAATACCATTTTCATTTTTATTACTAAGCTTATAATTTGGATTAATAAACCTTTTTATTAATAAACCAGATAATTTATTTACAACCTTTTGAGTGTGTCCAAATACTTGTTCACAAAATCTGGATTATCTCCAATTACAGGAGTTATTTTCATATTATTTTTTGACATCTCATCAAAGATGAAGAAGAATATGGAAGTCTGGGCATTTACGGGGCTGACGACCGTCATAGGCTGGTTTAAGTGATCACTTTACACACGTGTAACATTCACCAATTCTACCCATTATTGACAACCACACTACTCAAATAATTTAATTCTCTTTCTTTTCTGTTATTGACAGGTGGATCCTTACTCACTTTCTTGAGAAAGCCAGCAGGTAATCTGACTCAGAAACAATTACTGGGAATGTGCCGAGATGCCGCGGCAGGAATGAGGTATCTGGAGAGCAAGAACTGCATTCATCGGGACCTTGCTGCTAGAAATTGCTTAGTTGGTAAGTGAAAATATATTACAATGTATCTCTCAATTAATTCAATTTAGTTACTGGAAAATTAATGATAGATGTATTAATAGATTTCTATGTAAACATCTAACTTAATGCTAACCAGACATTTTTAATGCGAACCAGACATTGATATATCGCATTCATGTTTTAATCATTCCACTATAACCATTGATAAACGATTTATCAAAGTTTCTTAAATACTTATTAGAAACACCAAATCAATAATATATTTTATCTAATTCAAATGTTTCGGCAGTCACATTGTCGTAATATCTATCCATTTTTAGTTTAAATTTTACTTGTTAAACACTACTAATTCTCACAATGCATTGTGACTCGTGTTTCAATGCATTCAACATCATTAGATGTTTGATAATGATGTTAAATGCATTGAAACATGTGTCCCAACAGATCGAAGAAGTTGTGGTATTTACAAAATATTTTTTTAATTAAAAGTGCATGAATTATGTATATAATTTAATATTTTTTTAAATATCATTAAGTAACATATTTGACTTAATAATAATAATAATTACCTTGTAACAGTATGTCCACCTAAAAAGTAATGACTAGAACATTTATTAAAATTAAAAAAACCGAATTAAGTAACAAATTATTTTAAAGTTGTTACTTTGTGTTTTTTTTTTATATCTTCTGTCACTGATTAAATGTGTGCTTTTTTAACTAACTAACTAACAAACCATCACGCCGCTTCCCCGCAGGGGTAGGCAGAGAGAATAGAGCGCCACACCACTCTGTCCTTGCAAACATTCTTCGCCTCTTCCACGTTCATGCATCTCCTCATACATACCCGCCGATTGTTACGACTCCTAACCTGACCACTTTCAAGTATTTGGCATACCTGATCGTGCCATGTTTTTCTCGGTCTTCCTCTGCTTCTTTTCCCACTAACATTCGCCTCATAAATCCGTTTTACCGTTCTTTCCTCACTCATTCGTTCCACATGTCCAAACCATCTCAACACACCTTTCTTAATTTTATCGATAATGCTTATCTCAGCTTTGCATAAAATATTTTTATTTTTGTGTGCTTTTTCAATTTAATTTAATTTGTTATTCTTAATAAATTATATGTTTTAAAACAGGTAAGGACCACATAGTGAAGATTTCAGACTTTGGTATGTCTAGGGAAGAAGAAGAATACATAGTTTCTGGAGGAATGAAACAAATCCCTATCAAGTGGACAGCTCCGGAAGCCCTGAATTATGGTAAATTAATCATTAATTATTTTATTAAAGTAGTTATAAATGAAGAGATAAGGCGTAGGGCGCAGCAAATCTTGGTCATAACTGTCGTCAAGAAAAGGCGATTGAGTTGGCATGGCCATGTACTCCGCATGCCTCCTGAGAGCCTTAATCAAGCTTGCCTCTTTTACAAGGCATCAGGTTCGCGCCGCCCAGGATGACCACTACTGACAATTCGTCGGCAGTTCTCGTCAGAACTTCGAGACGCGGATATGACTTGGGAGGATGCAAGGGAGCCGACAGAAAAGCAAAAGACAGTTTTTCGAACTCCATATGCTCCACCTAGGGAGCGGATATGGTTTAATAATAGTTATAAATGTCCATTGTTGCATTTTGATCACACATATACGCTAAGGACGGGAAAGGTATTTCTTTCTTCCATTCAGTCGATTGATGCTTAAAGACAGGAAGTATATTTTTACCTTGTGTGCCTAATTTCAAAGTCAGAAAAGAAGAAATTATTTACTGTTTTTATATTAATATTATATACCAATCTCTTCTTTAAGGTCTAAACTATATGTACACAATTATCAAATCCCGTTGCCAGCGGTCCGCAGGCATAAAAAACACCCGTCCAAAATGTGTTGATGATAATACAAAATGAAATAAAATGAATCTTAAATGTGTAAAATTTATTGTCCGTTGTATCATATTATAATATTATTAATTTTCAGGTAAATACACATCATTGTGTGATGTCTGGAGTTATGGTATCTTGATGTGGGAGATATTTGCCAAAGGAGATACCCCGTACTCTGGATTAACTAATTCCAAGGCTAGAGAAAAAATAGACACAGGTAATAATATTCACATATGTATTTATTTTATTTTATTTCCTTCCAATGTAAGTAAGGCATTTTTTTGCATACCTTTAGGTGATACCCTAAATTGATTTAAAGGAAATTGTACCTGATTTGTAAACAAAATTAGTGATTGTCATATTAAGGGCAAAATACAAACTTCTTTATTCAATAATATTGTCCGCTAATCTAATGGTCAGCACGCTCGGCTACCATTCTGGAGGTCCCAAATGAATATAAGTGATTTTATCTCTCTAATATTTATTCAATGCTACGATGGACTGGTACCTGAAGCCCTCCGATCACCTCTCCTTTATGTGTTAACGATCAAGATAAAACTGTGTTTATATGATGCAGTGCCCTATCCACCATTGGGTTGCGGATGAGGGTTTGAAGAATATTCAATAAAAAATATTTGTTATTGGCAAATTTGGCTTTACAGAAATTTAACAGTATCGTAATTATAAGCCTTTTAAAGAATCCTAGATTTGTGTTCCTCATATACTTAATCTATGTCATTAATTCCAGGGTACAGGATGCCAGCTCCCGAAGGATGCCCCGAGGAGATGTACAGCCTCATGATCCGCTGTTGGGAATATGACCCCGACCTGAGGCCCCACTTCGAGCAGATCTACACTACGGTGGACGCCCTATTCAATGACATGCGATGATACTTACATTACGCATTTATCCAGACTTGTACATAGTATTAGATTAACACTTTAATTATAGTATAAAAGAGTGATATTGTAAATTATAGATAAGAAATCAAGTGCCTATAATATTTTATAGTGTTAAGCGGCTAGTGGTATGTTTATTATTCATATTAAAAATAGTGTTATTTTTTAAAATTCAATCAAACTTTTTATCAATGCTGAAAAGTGAATACTTGAATGTGAATTTAGTCAAAATAACTTATTTTTTTGCGTAATGTCCTAACTAAATTAATATCTGCATTAACTTATGTACCTGGTTCTGTTGATTATGTTTTTTTTATTAGGTCACACAAAATTTATCAACTATTTAGATAAAAATTTATGGATATCCATAATTTTTTCTATGGTAAATTCTTAAATGCCTTTTAAAGGTATTCACTTTCCAGGATTGATATATCAATAATTTATTTATCAACCACACCTGTTATTCTACAATTTTAAGTACAAAATTATATAACTTTATATTCCTCGCGCTTTCATCAATTTTTTTAATGACAGCATTGTATTTTGCGTATGTCATTCAATCTTCAAGAAAAATAAGTGAATAGTTATTTTAAATAATTAACCCAATCATGATAAGTAAGTGCAAAAGAGTAATGTAATGTTTATTAGTAGAGGAATGCAATCACTGAGTATCTTAAATAAGTATTAAAAGTTTTTGAAGACACAAGTATACTTTTAAATTCAATGAGACAAGATGTTTGCGCCAGAATCACATTTTTTACTAACTTCCCAATATTTTTACAATTACCAACTGATAAAGATTATGTATGTATTACATATTCATGTTCATTTCATTAATTCAAACCCTTATCCACACCCCTATGTTGCATAGGGCACTGCATCATTTAAACACAGTGTTATCTCGATCATTAACACATGAAGGGAAGGTGATCAGCCCTTTGCTTCAAGTACCAGTCTAGAGTGAAAAAATCACTTATCTTTATTTCACCTCCCACTGGGAATCGAACCCGGGACCTCCAGAACGGTAGCTGAGCGTGCTGACCATTACACTACGGAGGCGTATTACATATTAGGCAGCTTATAATTATGAAATAAAATAAGTATTAATAAATAAAATAAACAATTTCTGCCTCTTTTTCCAGAGTATACATATAGTTTCAGTCAGATTTCAGACTATACACTACTGCTACTACTACATATCTGTCAGATACCAGTTTTTTTATTAGTAATTGAATATCCTTCGCATATACAAAAATAATTTATGTTCGTTGATCTGAGAATCAATTACATTTCAAGATATCTATTGAATCAAAACATTTTTTAACCTTTTAACTGCGTCAACTTTGTTCCTGAGAGACGTCTGTATGCGGCAGTATTTTGCTCTTTTTAAAATGATTACTTTTATCATGTATTTAGTTAAGAAACGATTTATTTTCCTAAACAAAAACGTTCAATGAGATTCATTGTGCCTTTTTGGTACTCTATAATACACTTGTGTCACATTATTCTTGAAATATATCGTAATATAAACAAATAAGATCGTAACATAAATAAATCAAAGCACGCATCGTGTGTCACTCTTACCCACTGGCGATGCGTAGCGTCGAGAGTGAGACAGACATAGGGCATGATTATGGCACGGACTAATTACCGACCGCAAGAAAAATCAGGGATCTGTTCTTTTATTTATCCTTGTGATGTTACAAATTATTAGTCAGATATTTCAACAGATGTCATAAGGCCAAGGATTGACATATTATTTTATCCAAAGTTCCACACCATGAAAAAATCCCTCCAAGTTGAACTGAGGTTCGAAACTTGGACCTAATTGAAAACACAAACGCTTATGTCAGCCGCGTGTGGTGAATGTTTTGTAAAAACACATACGGTTATGCGAGCCGCGTGGATAGAGTTAAAATATAATGTTGTTTTGAAGATACCCATTCGAAACTGCTGGATTATGTTATCTAGGAAAACAGTGAAATCACGAGAGTTAAAAAATATAAAGGAGTTGTGCCAAATGTGACATTTGTTAGTCTTTTCGTAAAATATAATACTTATTATCTTAAGTAATATTTAAAGTTAAAATATCAACAACAAAAAATGGTCGATTTCTATAAAAATGTATTATACAGTCAAGTATTATATGATAAATATACTTTATTTTAATATAAATATTGTCGAACATTATTTAAAAGAAAAAGAAATCAATTATATAAATTATAATTCAATATCAATTAATCCTATAAATATCACATTTTGTTAATTCTCAACATTGATACATAATTATAAACTGTTTATTTTTATTTATACAATATATAAAAAAATATAGATAGTACAATAAGAGTAAATCTTTGAAAATTCTTATTGCCATCGTTATTACAAGGCCATTTTTAGGGGTGTATGACAGATGTGGTTCAAGCTTGAGATTGGGGTTTAAATTGATTGAATTTTGAAATTATTTTACTCTTTATACATTACCATTTATAACCACTTTTGATGCGAAATTTGGAGATAATTTAAAGAAAATTTATCAGGAAATTCTGGAAGAATTTTCGTTGACTCCATTGATGCTGTTTTCTTTTATTATCTGCCTCGCAAAAGTTCCCCAGGAAAAGCTCCGGTTAATTGAAACCATTTGCCATAGTTTTAATTAATCTATTATGTAGTATATTTAATGATTAACATTTTACGGAATAATACAGAGACATTCAAAACTAGATAATAACACAATTTCCACATATCTGATACATATATTTGATGAAATTTTATAAAAATGTCAGTGCAATATCAAACATACATGGTTTCATGTTTTCCATATTTTAATATGTATTCATTCTTATTTAAGGATACAGTATTACATAATTATTATGTACAAATGGTATTTTTTATCTAAAAATATGTTTTTTTGATTGTTAGATCTGAATATTATTATGTATTTTTAATGTATGTAACTTATGAATAAAATTCAACATGTGTAAAAAAAACTGAAATGAAACGCATGTCTTTTATTTTACAAATTCAATACTATTCCTATCCCTGGATAGGTCCTGCCAATGGTGGGACTTCCCATCCCACACAGTTTTAATCCTGTAAAATTTGTGTTGAAAAACTTGGCATGATCAAGTATTTAAAATATGTACTTGAAAGTGGTTAGGAGTCGGAATAATCAGCTTGTATGTATGAGAAGATATATGAATATGGAAGAGACAAAGATTGTGTGCAAAGACAGATTGGTGTGGCGTTCTATTCTCTCTGCCTTCCCCTGCGGAAGTGGTGTAATGGTTGTTTTTTTTAGGGATTCAAATATTCAACATATAGTTAAATTTTGTTTAGTTATATGATTAAATAATATTTGTTATTACAAAAGCCGAGAAGATGACGATTTGAAAAAGAAAAATGTTGCTGGGTAATGATACTCTTTTTCTTTTGATCAAGAAAGTCAGGATTTTTTAAAGAATAATTATTAAAAAATCACAAATGTTCTACAATTGTACAGGTAGTTTAGGGTTTCCATTACTTGTTTCGTTGCCAATTTCCTCCTCCAAACTGCCTTTCTCGTTCGAATTCAGGATTCAGTCTTCCTCCTGATGTGACCGTATTCAGTAACGATCCTCCTATAGTAGAAATAGTTTTTCCAACTTGAGCAACAGGTCCATTTGGTGCCATAATTTGATTTAATATATCCATTAAACCTTGAAATTCTTTTTGAAGTTTCGCGTCAACAGCAATAAACAATATGCAACATAACAAACCAACTACTTTGTTGAATTTCATCGTTGTTCTTTTTAAATTGTTATTTCTCTATATTTTCCGTGTTTAAAATGTTGGTTAGTTTATGTAAGGTATTTAATAAACTTATTGGTGTTATTAGTCTATGCACAGTGTAATTATAACAATCCTCACAAACGTTCTAGTCGCAGTTCATTTTATGACTGGATCCATCTGGATTATGTATCTAAGTGATAACCTTTTCTGAACTACAATTTACATAGTATGATCTATTTTTTTTGTTTTTACAATTTGTCATTGTAGCGGCATCTTTGTTGTTAAATATACTTACTTGGAAATTATAAAATACAGCAATAGTTTATTAACCAAAAATAAATAATGATATTCCATTTAAAAAATTTCTCTAAGCAAGTCTATCCAGCAAATGACATAACCAAGTATTTTTTAAAAAATGTATTAAACAATAGCCCATTTCTTTTCAATTTGATTATGGATAAATTGATAGAAGAGGTTGCCAACATGAACCTGGGCTATCGACTGGGCGGGAAAAGAATCAGCAATGTCTGCTACGCCGATGATGCCGTCATTATAGCAGAATCCGAAGACAGACTCCAAAGAATGCTTCTCAAGTTCCTCTGACATCGGAAAAGTTCAACATAATGATATCCATTGACAAGACTAAAAGCATGACCATATCAAAGACATAAGAAGACTATATCAAGACAAAGAAGTAAGATGCAAATTAGTTGTAAGTAACAGAACCGTTGAACAGGTGATGGAATTCAAGTATCTTGGAGTTGACGTTAGCAGCTATGGTGATCTCTATGGTGAGACTCAAAAACAAATCAACAAGGCTGCAGTTATATCCGGATGCCTCAGAAACTCGGTGAGGTGGAACAAACACATGAGAATAGAAATTAAAATGAAAATATACAAAACATGTGTTCGACCAATAGACACTTATGGGATTGAGGCAAGAGCAGATACTTCTAGAACAAAATCTCGACTTCGAACATCCGAGATGAAGACTCTCCGATCTATAACGGAAAACACATTGCGAGACCGAGTAAGAAACACCGACATCCGGAGCATGTGTAAGACGGAGGATATCGTGAGGTGGGGACGACAACGAAGGCGATACTGGAATGAGCATGTTAACAGAATGTCAGAAGACAGACTTCCACATATCGTCCTTCAAGGAAACCCTGAAGGACGCAGACCTCCAAAAATGCAGAAAGACAGCTGGGAGTCAACATTATAAGAGCGATAAGCGGAGGCACAAACAGATCTACAAAAAGAAGAAGAAGAAGAAGTTTTAAACAATCAAACACTTTGATCTAAAACTTCGGCAACGAATGGTTATGTGTTCAGTTTAGTCAGTACTTCTATATAGAGTTAAATCATGGGTCAGTACTATAAACCGATTAGAGTCATTCAAAATGTGGTTATGTCGTAGAATGCTAAGCATTCCATGGACCAATATGGTCAGCAAAATGAACAGGCTCCAAAGAGCAAGAGCAGGGAGACAGTTGCTGACTGGTATCAAGGTCCATAAGGTGTCCTATCTGGGACATGTGCTTAGAGTAGAGAAGTACGAGCTATTGCACCTAATCATAAAAGGAAAAAAAGATAGACAAAGTGTGTGTAGAAGACAGATCTCCTGACTCCAGAATATATAAGATTGGATGGGGATCAGTACCGTTGAGGCGCTGTTTAGAGCTGCCCAAGACAAAGACAATTACTCTAAAGTGATGTCAGGAGTACCTGAAGAAGGTGACAATTTTTTCACCAAAACTGTTAACAGTCAAATTTACTCATTGCAACACTGACTCACAATGCCGGCGACTCGCCCGTTTGTCTTTGAAGTGATTACATTAAAACTGAATGACAACAACTTTACTCATAAATTTATATCAAAAATAATTTTTACCATTTTTATTTTGTGTGTTTTTATGTTTATGTTATTGTAATAAAAAAATGTTACAAAATTAAACTATGTCTAGTATAGATTTATATTATCCACTGACACTTCGTGATGGAATTGCATTTTTAATTTATTATTAGATTAAAACCAATATTTTTAGCTTTTCCACTTTTTTATTTGACCAGCGACCGGGTTTCGTCGTTACCGACATGTCTGATGATGTCGGTAACGACGACATTGACCAGTCTGATGATGTCGGTAACGACGAAACCCGGTCGCTGGTCAAATAAAAAAGTGGAAAAGCTAAAAATATTGGTTTTAATCTAATAATAAATTATGTCTAGTATGAAAAAATTATGTCATCTTTATTAGTGGTTCAATAGGTTGACACTCCATCATCAGGTGCGGACAAGAATCAAAAGAAAAATATTTTAGTATAAATAATTTATTTAATATATGTCGGGTTACAAGTACAGTTTGATTAGTTCATCGCTAACAGCCGAGGGGGTGAGTATTCCCAGGTCGGTGAACATGAGCGTAATGTACGCGGGAGGGGTGTAGTCCACGAGCGGATGTTGCTTGGACAAGTCAGTCTTCAAGATACTGGCCAAGTACTTGAATTCGTTGGGAAGATCTCTCTGGTTCAGGGGATACAGTCTGGCAAACTTGAAGCTCTCAGTGAGGACGTAAACGGGCTTTTTAAGTTCTTTGGCGCACATGGCCATTGTGTACGTTCCAACCTGTAAAGGAAATTAACATAAACTTGAATCAAACTGTTTCCTAAACATTCAAACACATAATATGATATTATTTTTCTTATTTTTAGTGATTATATTTACTCCATTTCCTATATTACTTATTTTTGTATTTAAAAATCTTCAGCATTAATTTCATTAGTTAATCAGATCAAAAAGCTTTCTCCTATCACTCAACTTTATTAAATTTAGTAAACGAAGCAATTGATTATCATGTAAACAATCCCCAGGTGAATTTACTTTGAATTCAACATACTTTGAATTCAACATACTTTAAAAATTTATTTTGTACTCTTTTTATTGATTGTGAATGAATGCAGTAGTTTGGTGCCCAAACTGATGAATTGTATTCCAATTGACTCCTTACGAATATTGTATACAAGATTTTGAGTGTAATTATCCTTTTGAAGTTTTTTTTATGAAACTGAGCATTCTCATGCTTTTGTTGGTTATTTTGTTTATGATAATTGATATTTTTCAATAATAATAATAGCTTTTGTGTGGTTTGTTGCAATGGTTTTAATGTAAAGAACAATACATAGTCATTTTTGAGTTTGGAAATTGTTTATTTTTCTGTATTTTCTGATAAGCCAACCTTTTTTGCATTATGATCATACCCCCAATCCCAAAGGTAATGGATTAGAAGGGTTTTTCTGTACCTATGCTATATTCTTTGTATTCTTATTTTATTAAATTGTTGGGTTATATGTATATCCAAAATTAAACAAGGTTTATTGGATTGAATTCTACATTTATTTATGCATATGTTAATATGTGACGCGTTTCGTCTTATTAAGACATTATCAAACACTGACTAAAAATATTTACAAAATGTCCTTATATACTAACAATAATTGCTATTATTAGGTCTAGGAGTACATATAATGGTGGGTTTAGGTTTAATTTTGGATATATTACCCAACAATTCAATATGCAATTCTACCAACTGTCTGCAGTTACAATAAATAACTTATTTTATTATACTACCAGGGGTGTTAGTTGAAGTTTGCCGGTTTTACTCATAGATGTGGCTAGAGATATGTATACATTTCCATGATTTGGCATCCTTGTCATATTTTTCTATGGACATTAACCTTCAAAAATACACGAGTTACATTCTGCTGAAATAATAGTGTCATAGTTGTTTACCTAAGTGAATATGTCGAGTTTCGTTCCAAGTAAATCGCATTTGCGGCATTCATTGCTTTTCTTATTTCATCAAAAGAAAAAAGCAGTTGAAGCTCATCGGTTGCTGGTAGAAACTTATGGTGAACATGCTCCAGTGATTAGAACATGTGAGACATGGTTTTGTCAATTTAAAAGTGGAGATTTCGATTTAACAGACAATGAGCATCCTGGTGCAACGAAAAAGTTCGAAGACGAGGAATTGCAGGCGTTATTGGATGAAGACCCAACCTAATCGCAACAACAATTGGCCCAAACACTTAATGTGACCCGAGGAGCAATTTGCCAAGGTTAAAAAGCCATGGGAAAGATCCAAAAGTATGGAAAATGGGTACCTCACCAAATGAACGAGAGACAAATCGAAAATCGCACCGCCGAACGCACAGCCTCATACAGCTAAAGTGGTGAAGAACGGTATCCATGATTTGCCTCAAAGATGGGCAAAATGTATAGAATCCGATGGTCAATACTTTGAATAATAAAATTGAGATTCCCTTGAGAATTTAGCCTTTTCTTTATTGAATAAACCGGCAAACTTCAACTATTACCCCTGGTATATCTCATAACTAATTTCATGTATTTGTAAAAATGCCTTTATTTAAATTGAAATAAAACAGGACAATCAATAAAAATACAAATAAAATTGTTACCTTATTAATAATTCCTCCACTTTCTACAACACCTTCAGCACCGATCATGACAATATCCACCTGCTCCATTACATATCCAATGGAAGCATCCAGAACTAAAGTACATTCAACACCTCCCGCTTTCAACTCCTTACACATTTCTTCCCTGCAATCATTTTGTAAAATCAAGATTTCAATTATGAAAAAACAAGGTTTTTATTTTTATGACCATGATATTTTAAAGCACGCACTACCCACCAGTTATTTTTCCACAAATGTTGCTTACTGATGTAACAAATCTTAGCTATTTCATAGTCATACAGGAGAAAGTGACGAAGTGCATTTTTTACAAAAACGTAATTATTGACTATTTGATATCTTACTAGCTTAATATCGCCCTGAAAAAAATCCCAAAGGATTTTAAACTTGGAATATAATATATTGACTTGTTAAATATGACTAACTGCATTGATGTTTATTTTCTTGCCAAGCAAAAGTGACTTATTGACACACCCTCCTGAACATTTTACATTTTGTAGTTGGTCACTTTCTACTGTACGACTACGATTTATTTATGTATTTTTATTTCTTTTTACAATACATGTTTTATTTTCCTTATGAACGCTAGGCAGAACCCGTGACAGACGTTAATTAACATTATAAAGAAAATATTCTTTTTAATTCATAAATATTACAACAAATAATAAAAATTAATTTATATTAACAAAATAAGTATAGTTAGTGCACTGAGAAATTTTCAAGTATACAACAATAGTACTTTGGTTCGCAGACTTTATGGAAGTAATATATGGAAAATAATTTGAATTTTGATTGAAGGAAGTCTGGGTATTTACAGGGCTTATTACATATCATAGACTTGTTAAGTGATCACTTAACACACATGCAACATTCACCATTTTACCCATGACTGACAACCAACTGTGGTTATTTATCTAGAAATTCCAAAACTTTGAGTAGTGACACAAAATTTTAGAACTCCTAGATATATGATCGAACTCATGACATTTGAGTTCACAACAGCCATCTGTGTTGGACTGAGAAAGCTTTTATTTAGCAGAAACCCTTTTAATCAGCCTATGACACGTAAATACCCAGAATTCTATATTCTTCTTCATCTATGTTGAGATGTCAAAAAAGTGGAGAAAACCCAGATTTGTGGGCACACTCAGGTCCCCTACACGGAATTACATGGAATGTTACCGTCCCGCACGTCAGTTAGCGTTTTAAAATGACGATTGGCTTGGATTGGCATGTGTTTTTGTCCATGTTTTTTCGGATCGGTGCGTGAACACGTCGCGCGTAAATTTTATCACGCAAAACTGTCGTAGTCGCTTTCATTTTTCAAAACCGGACTGCCGGACGGTCAAATTCCGGGTAGTGGACAATCAAAGACTACAAAGGGTAGTGGAATTAATTATTTACTAAAATTACTGATTAAGTATACAAGTAAATGTATAAAATATTTATTTATCTTACCCAGAGTTATCTGGACATGACGTAGTCACAAACACTTCAAATCTCTTATGAGAATTGGCGGCTTCCAGCATAGTTTTCAATACAACTCTCGACTTTGAATGAGTAAGTATTTTCTAAAATGTAGACAACATGTTTAAAATGTAAGTCCAAGAGTATTAAATATTCCAAATTAACAAGATACAGATAATGAATCACAATAATTAAACTCACACAACCGTCCACTATGAAGGATACAGCTTGCCGAGCGACCTTTCCTCTTGACTTTGAAAGTCGGTCTAAAAATTGGTTTCCTCTTTGTAACATAATTTCTTTGCATTTTTCAAAAGGCTGAAAAAGATTTAATTATTATAATATTTTTTGAATTCACTAATAAAAGCTTTGGAAAAGAGTCTTTTAATAACTTTAGAAATGCCTGAGTATTTCTATGCATTATTATAAAAATTTTAAAAGAATGTGAATACGATTACTTAAGATTTTTAAAGGAATAACACGTAAAGCCTCTACATTTAGAGACTTGTACGCAGGTAGGATGTAAGGAGGGTTAATATTAAAAAATACATCACAAACACCCCGAGTAAGTGAAAATAAATCTTTCTTGAATTTATTTTGCACTTGGCGGGAATTGAACCCGCGAGGCTAGTTTTGCAGTTGAGCGTCTACCCAACTATGCCGCGGCGTCTGTCTAATTACTAACGATTCTTATTAAGTATTAATGATTCTTTTTAAAGTTACCTCTGTGTCCAATTTGGCTAACGTAATGAATCTAAGAAACAATTCGCAGCCCGAAGATACGGCTGTGATAGGGCGATCGGTGTTTCTCATCACATCAACAGCTTTCTGTAAGTTTGTGTCCAATCCTTGGACTGTGGCGGCTGTAAATTGCATAATATTTAAGTTACTTTTATGTTATTATTATTGATTTATTTCAAAACATATTACATACATAAATCATATATACATATAATATTCCCAATGAGTAATTTCTATTTCTCATTTTGGGACATGGGATTAAGGTTAACAAGACTGGAACACAAATAATAAAGTAACAAAAAAGATTTTTTTTAAATAACCAAAACTAATACTAATACATGGCAAAATATAAAAACAATAAACAGGTTTAATAAATAGGCACAAGAAGCATATTTAAAAGAAATAAATGAGAAAACATAAGGTAAGAAGCATATTTAAAATAAACAAATGAGAAAATATAAAAACATTAGGTAAAAATAAAATATGACTAATCACTACTTATATATCTTTCCATAAAGTACCTTCTCAGATCATTTATTTTGGATCCCCGAATGGGTTTTATTTTATTTATGATATATTTCACACATAAAAATTATTCACCTTTAGCCTTGCAGCCGCTACATCGCACCAAAGGCAGATAATAGAAAATTTGAAAAGAAAATCAAAGAGCTCTACATAAACATACATATATTTACATAATATTTTTGTTTTATAAATTTTCTGTTTATTCCATTTAAAAAAAAATTAAAATACAAAATATTAATTTTCCTCTAATACATTATACTAAGTCTTTGTGCAAAGGCTACGGAGACGCATGATATTCACAATATTGTTGGATATGTGTCATGATAGTTACCATTATATTGATCCAATACTTTCAAAAGTGTTCTTATAGCAGCAACTCCAGCAGATACGTCGCGTTCCTGATCAAGTATATTTATAAAATAGTCCCGAATTTCTACGAAAAACAAAAAACCAATAGCAACAAATAAATTTTGAGGTTATGGCAATATTTTTTGACATTACTCATTCAGCCTTGTACATACCTTTGTCCTCCATTGTATTTTTAATATTAAAAAATGTAAAATTGTAAAATTAGTAATATGTTATCCTTTTAGACCATAAAAAATTATTTCGTCAAAATTCATTTGACATTTCGTGTGGCTATTTGACAATGTTGAATGTTACCGCGGCGGCGCGTTCGAACATATTTTTTGATCACTTGACTTGATCACAAAGTCACAGCTGTTGGAACAAGAAATGCAAGTCCGAAGTATATTTGGCTGAACTTTTGTCTGTTCTGAAACTGGCAAAAACAATCAAATTTGCCTAATCAAATTCGACTAATACAATCCTCAAAAAAAATATAAAGGAAATTACTTTCCTTTTTAGCGCCTCAGTACGATTTCCTAAAAAGTTTCACCTGCTTCTATTTTCGGTTACGTATATGCAGAAAATACGTTTGATTAAATCAAAACCATGATGTAACGGAATAAAACAAAATGGCTGGTGTAGAAAAATCTTATAAAATAATAAAAATTATGATGCGACAAATTTATTTATACTTAGCGCCTCTTCACATTTTTATTTAATTTTGGTTTGGACTAAGCCACAAATTTCCAAAAATACAATAAAAAATACGACATTCCATTTGTCCCATCCAACGATGGTATAGCCTAAAACAACACCGTTAGAAGAACTAAATATATGCCATTTGAAAAAATAAGAAGAGAGATCAGTGATCACTTTTCTTTCTGAAAAAAATTAAAAAAGCTATAGAAGTGGTCACTATGAATATATATATATATATTTTTTAATGTTGACATTTCAATTTTCGGAACATAGCAAAATGCCCCAACTGAATAAAATTCAAACCTAACATTAAATTATATAGGAAACGAATCCAATTGCTTACAATTAAAGAGAGCTCTAAAAAGTAAGCAACTGCTTTGATAACCGTTTTTTTACATCTCTTCGTGAATCTAATTACAATTTACGCTTCTATGTAAAATGTTTTGGAAGAAATTCAGTTACTCTTTATTGCACAACAAAAAACGCACATGTTGATGGTAAGTTCTGTTTCTTTTAAAACTATTATTACTTTTGATAGAAAACCAAATAATATAGTTCTCATTTACGTTTATTTTTAATTTATATAAATTTATTGTCAAGTTGAGTGCCACTGAATCATTGGTAAGACGAAAACGTGACACCATTTTATTTGGATTCACAGGACAGAATTCATTTACACGATCTTTTCAGACTGGAAAAGGATTTACAGATTATTTAAAGCACTTGTAAAAAAGGCTGTTTTTATATTCGTCTAATTACATGTTCGTCAGGCTCTCTCAAGAACTTTTGTTGATTTTCAATGTTGTTTTTTTCTTCTTTTTTCTTCATAACTAATTTTATTTTCAATTAAAGCGGTAACCTGTGTCTTGTCCATAAAATTTCACTTCAGAGTTGATTTATTACTCATGCCCACTCATACATAATCGTATGTACATAATAATATAAAGGCTTCTAAGTGACATTATTTCTTAAACATATACATTTATATTCAATAAAAATTAAGCACCATTTTTAATATTTAATACAACATCATCACAATCAAGATCAAAAAGAAGAGGAAAAAGGGAGTAAAATCCTTTCCTCCTTCCTGAAATGCAAACAAATTGCACAAAACATTATTAAGCAGTATACCAAGGCATCTTCACTTTGGAGAAAAAATAATATCCCTTGATTATAATCACATGAAACTAAGCGCATTTAGAGAATCAAATATTAATTAAGTGTCATAATACTTTTTCGTTGGCACATGCCGATTTGATGATCCTACGTTGAATTAATATTAGACCCGGAAAAGGCAATATCTGTTTTTTCGCATATGATCTCCTCCTAAAAGTAGTGGTTAGCTTGCTTAGCTACCGTTCTAGAGGTCCCGGATTTAATTCTCTGGGGGTTTAAAAATTTAAAAATGATTTTTTCACTCTAATACTTATTTAAAATCACTCTAGAATGGTATCTGAAACTCAGGACTGATAATCCGGGCTCGCGCAATCAGCGAGTAAGTTAAAACTGCACCTATGCGATGGAGTGCCCTATGCACCATTGGGTACGGATATGGGTATAAAGAAAAACAATATTAATTGACGATGTTTTATTAGATAGTAACTAAGGTATCTCTTCATTATTTATTGCTTTAAATATTTCATACATAAACGAATAGTCAGTAAAAACGTATTACCTACTCGTTTATATGAAATTTCGTCATACTTATTTTAGAATCGTTTCGGATGGATTAATTCTGACAAATTTACAATTATGTATGCACTTCGCAGTTTTAAATTCAGTGTTAGTTCGGCTTTAGGTAAACGCAGACCGGCGTTACATGTTCTGCACACAATACCGCGTCGGTGAAAAGTGACAGTTAACAAGTGTAAGCAACCGGAATATAAAAATTTACTGTAACCTACATTTTCGTTTTCTATTCATCGCTTGCCTGAATCGAATAAACGAATGAACGATATCCAAGCCGAAATAATCTTTAGTGTGTGTTTTATTAAACGGCGTAAACAGATTTGTTCAAAATAAACTTGTTTTTTATTTACTATTTTTATATTGGTATTTGACTATGTGACAGCCAAAACATCAATAATGCCATTAAATTAATTTTATGGGGACCGAAAAAATGCGCAGTATTTTAGAAACTTGTAGCTTGAAAATTACATACAATATATCGGGTTATGGTCCCGTGGTTAGTGTAGCGGACTCTTGAGTCAGAGTTTCTAGGTTCGAACCTACTTTACCATAATTTGATACCTATATTAATAATGAGCCGCTTAGGCTCATAGAAATAGTATAAAATTGAAGTATTTTTGTAAATAATAAAAACACAAATATTTCTCATTTTTAATAAAAAATATTACATGTAGATTTTTTCAAGATTCTATTTTTATCTCAACATAGACGAAGAAGTTATTTTTCAATATTGATATTGGAACATAGAAATATAGGGCTAATAAACTGACATGATTTGGTTGAACTTTTCATTTTATACAATGTGTAACATTTACTATTCTGCCAATGATTGAAAACCACTTCAATCAAATTTTAAAAGTTGTATATATGATTCATTTGACAACACAGTGCACACTTATTTTAAAAACTTCAGAGGTTAAATATGTGGTTAAAATAAGTTAACAGAAACAGTTAGTTTCCCGAGTACCCGAAAAAAATATTACCATACATTTCGTGGTCTACGAATGTAAAGTTCTCTCTCTCCTTCTCTTTACGTTATATCTTTCTTCTCTCAAATGTAACGAAATGTTTCTAATAAACGTGACGCATCCTTGAAATTCCACTCTCAGCTCTCGTTCAATTATTGATTATCAAATTAACACTTAGAAGGTAAAAATCAATGAAATTATAAGAATATAATAGTGTTGATGTTAATAATATAATATAATGTGGCTATATACATAGTTTGTATCGGCGCATTCTATATATTTTTATATACATACTTGTTTACATACATATATTTCATGTAGGTACATGTTAAAAACTTGGACTTGTTTTGCTTTAACAGCTTCCAGAACAATAAAATGCTTACATCATCAAGATTAAAATTCTACACTTTATTTCATGTCAGTCCTGATAAATATGTGTATACAATGTATACATAAGTGTATATATACATGTGTGTTTACATGTATATACATACATCTCTCTATAGGTAGACAAGTTTCTAATGTCAAACTTTTCCTACGTTTTAAACGTAATATTAACTTATCAATTAAATAATCCATTTTATTACATCAACTATTTAAATTAAACTACTGTTAATTGTAAACGACTGTTAGGTTAGGTTGAGTTAAGTTAAGTTAAGTTGTTTAAATGTATATACATACATCTCTCTAGAGACAAGTTTCTAATGTCAAACTTTTCCTACGTTTTAAACGTAATATTAACTTATCAATTAAATAATCCATTTAATTACATCAACTATTTAAATTAAACTACTGTTAATTGTAAACGACTGTTAGGTTAGGTTGAGTTAAGTTAGGATCAGGTTAGATTAGGTGAGGTTAAAAATTTAGGTTGAAATGTTTCTAATGTCAAACTTTTCCTATATTTTATACGTGAATATTTACATAATAAATGTAAATAAATCATTTTATATAGAGATTCTTTAAATTATCGAAAACGACAGTTAGGTAAAGATCTTTTTATACCAGAAAAATAAATTTGCCAGGAAAGAGTAATTTTGCTTTTTGGGAATTGTAAATAAAATATTTTTTTATTTATGACAAAAGATCATTCTATGTCAAATTACTTGACAATTCTCGTGATTACCTTCAAATCCCATCCTGGTTTTAATATTATAATACCAGTGAAATAATTGAAAGGATTAGAAAGAGTTCTTTAAGGTGGTATGGACATGTGGAGCGAATGGATAGCGAGAGAATGACTAAGAAAATACATGTGGGAATGTGAGAGGGAGAAGAGAATTAAGACGGCCGAAAAAAACTTGGCAAGATCAGATCAATTACAGCCTAAAATCTGGTGGTGTCAATAATCTGACTAGATGTATGGATGTGAAGGAGGCGAGGAGTGTTTGAAAAATCCCTGTTATTTAAAGCTTTTGGCCTGAATAAAATACTTGCTAATTAACTTAAAGTTTAATTAACTTTTAAAACCACATAAATATGATATTTCAAAGTACCTACTTAGTATATTTTGCCAGTTTATAGAACGTTGAAAACTTTATAATTTGCACCACTAAGTCAAATTGCATATTTTCGAGTTAACGTTTTTTGCCAGTTAAATATTTAGTGTTTTATTTGTAAAACGCCTTCGTCTTAATAACTATTGTAACCTGCTTTTACATTTTGTTTTAAAGTTGGACTGGTGATTTTCAAAAACAAAAAGTGCATCAGTGATATAAGTGTAACTAAAAATGGGGAACACAGCATCCATATCCAAGAGCAATGGAAAGTAAGTAAAAAAACATTTTGATTTATTTCATACATTTGTACCATTGCAGCTATTCTCCTTTCCTACATTTTATTCCATCTCTGTTTTATCCAGCGGTGGGCTGCAGGGGGTTCGGGGGGCTCGCGCGAGCCCCTTGTTAAATTGGAGAAATCAATATTCTCTGATTAAATCAGCAATCTAACATAAAAAAGTCATATCTATATTTTGTCGTGTGATATGCATATTAAGAACTTTTGACAATGTTTGCAAGGACAGAGTGGTGTGGCGTTATATTCTCTCACCCTACCCCTGCGGGAAGCGGCGTGATGGTTAGGTAGTTAGTTAGTTAGACTATTTTTAATTAATATGTATTGTTGATACTCAAAACAAAAAATATATACTCAAAACAAAACTATTTTTTTATAAAAAAATTTTATACTCAAAACAAACTGTTTTTTTATACCATACCCTTACCCATTTACTCCCTTCCTCACACACACACACTCCCACACTTTTTTAATTTTATTTTTTATCTCTTAATGTTTTTGATAGGTATTATAACATAAATGTGGAATTGTGTAATTGGCTTTATTTTTATTAATGTAACTATTTGTATTTTTTAGTTTTTTAAATGTTCTCAAAGCTCTACAATTCCTGAACAAATCAAAAATAAATTTAAAAAAACCCAAACACCTCCCCCCACCCCTTCTCCCTCCACCCGCGAGCCCCTTGTTAAAAAATTGGTAGCCCTCTCCTGGTTTTATCTTAGCATATTAAACATTATCATATCAAACAGAATCCTTTATTATTATAACTATTTGTTTCTGAATTCAATATATCGCTGGTTAAATGCCAAAGGGCCACAACGCAAAAAAAAACAAACTCTTTATTCCAAAAATGGTATCTAAATCGTCAACATTTTCATATTCGAAAAAGACACCCATGATTCTAGCGTTAGAAATGGACACTTCTTATGCTGTCATATTCATGGGTGTCTTTTTCGAATGTGAAAATGTTGTCGATTTAGTTACTATGTGGCCCTTTTGCATTGAACCAGCGATATATATTATTTCCATGCACTAGCCAACTTTGAAAAAATGCTAGAACCTTTATTACAATTAATCATTATAATTTATTCTTAATTTACTAACCATCCAGGGCAATACTAATTGAATATTAGAGAGTAAAATAACTAATAATTATTTTCACCCCCTCCTGGGAATCGAACTCGGGACCTCCAGCACGGTAGCTAAACACGGTAACCATTTATTTAATATTATCCTGGACTGGTCCCCGGAGCGCAGGAGTGATTATCTTGCCTTCACGTAAGTAAAGATCAAGATAACAGTGCGCAATACGATTCAGTTTCCTATGCACCATTGGGTGCGGATAAGGGTTAGAATAACTAGCCATCACGCCACTTCTTCGCAGGGTTAGGAGAGGATTGAACGCCACACTACTTTATTTGCAAACAATCTTCGCCTCTTCCACATTCATGCATCTCCTCATACATATCTACTCATTATTCTCATCTCTCATCTCTTATCACCTCATTATTCCGACTCCTGACATGACCACGTTCAAGTTTTTGACATACTTTTATGGTAAACTCATTATTTGTTTTCAGGGTAGAATTAGTGAATGTTACACTATGTAAAGTGATCACTTAAACCAGCCTATGACGGTCGTCAGCCCCGTAAATGCCCAGACTTCCATATTCTTCTTCATCTTTGATAAGATGTCAAAAAATAATATGAAAATAACTCCTGTAATTGGAGACAATCCAGATTTTGTGAACAAGTATTTGGATACACTCAAAATGTTGTATTTAAAATATAATTATAATAGTATGCTTCTACGTAGGTAAGGTAAATTCCAAATATTTTATACTCAAGTATTTGTCACACTTGAGTATGCCAAATATTTGTTATTTTCCGTACGTAGAAGCATAATGTCACAATTTTCTTTTCTAATTACATTTTACATAATTAAAACAGTATGAGTTTATAAGTATGTCATTTACCTATCAATAACTACACATAATTATTACTATCGTAATCGACTGACTTTCACAACTTATTCATAAGTCTAGATATAATATAGATAATAGGTATACTGTAAAAATTATACTTCAGGGGATACAACGCAAACACAGGATTCAATCACCGACCGACCACCGAAGAGGTCACATGTCTTTTCACACCCGATTATTTTAAAGTATGTAAATTGAATATTTTTGTTGTTTCTTGAATGTTTTTCGCAGATACTTTGTGGCACATTTTTTAATCTTTACAAAATTAAACAACTATGTTTTAAGCACTTATTAACTTTGTTTTAACCACTAACCTACCAATTTCGACAAGAACCTTGTCATCATCAAGGTTAATTAATAATAAAAAAATATTACTAATGATAAAAAAGTCGTTAAAACAAAGTTGTTTAATTTTATAAAGTTTATTTTTGTTGTTGTTTAGAAAACATATCGGAAAAATATTTATAGATATATTTTTAACTCCTTTCCTTTCAATAAATTTTCTTATCAGACCCATATAATTATTTCAAGATTTTTTTTATTTCATTGCAAAAACGGTATTTTAAGAAGAAAATCAATTACGTAAAATGTTACCTGGATTTAGAGAAAATTACGTTGCGACTTATCGAATACTTATAAACACATGTCGCTCACTCCTTTCAACAACGTCATATATCAAAAATCGTTTCAGTTGTGCATGTTTTCGGAATGCCCAGAAAATGTACTATATCCCAGCAAAAGCGGCATATTTTTAACTTAATATTTACTCGCTACAGGGCAGAAAGTGTTGTTTTTGCATTTTGAATAAAAGGTATTGTTTAATTATTTTTTTATATATACCTACTAAATATTTTTCAAATGGAGAAAAAACATTCAGATTTTAACTAGAAATATCTGTTGCACAGTAAAAAGTTCAAAAAGTGGCTTGATATCTACTTTTAATATATTTAATTATATTTTTAAGCTTTAAAAACGATCTGTACAAGTAGTCTTAAGAAAGGTGTGTTGAGATGGTTTGGACATGTGGAGCGTATGAGTGAAGAAAGAACGGTTAAACAAATTTATGGGGCGAATGTAGTTGGAAAAAGAAGCAGAGGACGACCGAGGAAAACTTGGCACAATCAGGTATGTCAAATACTTGAAAGCGGCCGGGTCAGGAGTCGTAATAATCGTCGGGTATGTATGAGGAGATGCATGAATGTAGAAGAGGCAAAGAATGTTTGCAAAGACAGAGTGGTGTGGCGTTCGATTCTCTCTGCCTACCCCTGCGGAGAAGCGGCGTGATGGTTAGTTAGTTAGTTAGTTAAAAAACGATCTCCTGAAAAATTAAGTTTTTTGATATATGACGTTGTTGAAAGGAGTGAGCGATGTATACGTGTGTTTCTTTACTAACATGTTAATACTGTGTAGGCACTAACATCGATTCGTTCGGATAGTAAAAATAATAAAAGCCATTGTTTAGTAACCTACTTTACTTATAATAGAAGTAATCGATACTTGTATGATCTACAAATACATATATTTATTTATTTATTCACGGCTGTAGCCAATTTTTACAAATACATACACATAGTTAAAAGATACAGTAAAACATATTAATGTGGGAAAATCAATAGCCTGCAACTGAATTTTCTTGAAACCCAGTAAAACCCAACATTTAACGTAATAGCATTTTTGCTTAAAACGCCGTTTTTGTACTGAATAAAATTAGTTTTTCTTCGAAATAAATATAAGGTTTTGAAAAGAAAAGAGTTATTGTAAGGTAAGGAGTTCAAAAAATTATATGAAATATTTATTCGCCAAATAACAATATCCTTAAATAAAATTGATTGCGGACAACGCGTGTGGTTTCTCGCGCAGCCGGTCGCGTACTGACTTCGCATATTTGAGAGTACACCCTTAATAATAGTAATGGTAGTAATGTCCGCCTCCGTAGTGTAATAGTCAGCACGCTCGGCCACCGTCTGGAGGTCCCGAGTTCGATTCCCAGGGGGGGTCAAATAAATATAAGTGATTTTGTTCACTCTAATATTTATTCAATATAACCCTGGACTGGTACTTGAAGTGGAGGGCTGATCACCTTTCCTTCGTATGTTAACTATTAAGATAACACTGTGTTTGTATGATACAGTGCCCTATGCACCATTGGGGTGCGGATAAGGGTTTTGAAGAATGGTACCAGTATATACGTCGTTCGAAGATTACGAAATATTCGAAAAAAAATTAATATTGGAGTAATACATACATAGAAATAGGAGTATTTGAATAGTATAGTGAGTATCTTAGAAGAGCTGGATCACATATCGCTCACTCCTTTCAAGAACGTCATAAATCAAAATACTTGATTTTTCAGGAGAACGTTTTTAAAGTTTAAAAATATAACACAATGTATTAAAAATAAATATCAAGCCACTTATTGCACTTTTTACTGTGCAACAGATCTTCTTAGGTAAAACCTTAAGGTTTTTTCTCCATTTGAAAAATAACTACTTTATTTTAAAAAAATAATTAAACAATACCTTTTCTTCAGAATCCAAAAACAAAACTTTTTGCCCTGTAGCGGGTAAATATTAAGTTTAAAATATGCTCTTTTGCTGGGATATAGTACATTTTCTGGGCATTCCGAAAACACGCACGACTGAAAATTGACGATTTTTTATTTATTACGTTCTTGAAAGCAGTGAGCGATATGTATGTACATTATGATTATGCCTTTATCTAGATCCATTAACAAATAAAACATTTCTTTGTTGATTTTTTTGCAGAGACTTTGTGACACATTTTATAATACTTAAAAAAATAAAGTAAAATCAAAACTTTGTTTTTAACCACATTTATTTTTGGTACTTTTCTCCAACCGGATTCGACAAACACCTTGTCAGCTTCAAAATATGACAATGTTCTTGTTGCAACGTGCTGGAGAAATGTACCAAAAATAAATGTGGTTAAAATGATGTTTTTGTTTTGTTTTATAACGTCAAATAGTACCGACACTAATGTATGGAAGCGAAACATGGAACTGGCAAAGGAAGGATGAAAGCAGAGTGAATGCTGTTGAAATGCGCTCCCTCAGACGAATGTGTGGAAAATCATTGTATGACAGAATTAAAAACGACGATATAAGAAAGGAATGTAAGGCTGAACGAGGAATAATTGAAAAGATTAGAAAGAGCTCTTTGCGGTGGTATGGACATGTGGAGCGAATGGATAGCGAGAGAATGACTAAGAAAATATATGTGGCGAATGTGAGAGGGAAAACAGAACGTGGACGACCGAAAAAGACTTGGCACGATCAGATCAATCAGAACCTAAAATCTGGCGGTGTCAAAAGTCTGCGTAATCGGAGGGCATGTATGACCAGATGTATGGATGTGAAGGAGGCTAGGAGTGTATGTCAGGACAGAAGAGTGTGGCGTTCTATCCTCTCTGCCTACCCCTGCGGGGAAACGGCGTGATGGTAGTAGTAGTAGTAGTAGTAATAAAACATTATTTTTTCAAATGAATTGTGAGTGCTGTTTTACTAAACGTGCTAGAGAAACTTCAAGTAGTGTTGCAAAATTCCTTCATGATGTGTCAATTATCGTACATAATCTTATCAGTTTTCTCTATGCATTGCAAAAAGCCACAGCATTGTCAACTCAGGAAACGGATATACGTTCTAGTACCTATTTGGTGAGGAAAAAACGATGCAAAGAAATAAGAACATTGAATAAACGCAATGTTAATTACTGATTTTATTTACAACATTTTGAGTGTGTCCAAATACTTATTCACAAAATCTGGATTATCTCCAATTACAGGAGTTATTTTCATATTATTTTTTGACATCTCATCAAAGATGAAGAAGAATATGGAAGTCTGGGCATTTACGAAATAATATGAAAATAACTCCTGTAATTGGAGATAATCCAGATTTTGTGAAAAAGTATTTGGACACACTCAAAATGTTGTAAATAAATTATCTGGTCAAATTATAAGCTTAATAATCAAAATGAAAATGGTATTTTCTGGCGTTCCTCATGTGTGTGATTATAATCCAGGATTCGGATCTCACATACTAATATAAGAGTTTCTGCTTAATAAAAAGCTTCTTTACATCTCACCAATAGATGTCTCTAGTGAAGTTCTAGTGATTCATGAACAAGGTTTCTAAATTGGTTCATATATATAGAACTTCCTAGAATTTGAGTAGTGTGGTTGTCAATAATGGGTAGAATTGGTGAATGCTACACGCGTGTAAAGTGATCACTTAAACCAGCCTATGACGGTCGTAAGCCCCGTAAATGCCCAGACTTCCATATTCTCCTTCATCTTTGATGAGATGTCAAAAAATAATACTGATTTTATAATGTAATACACCATTTTTTAATGAAGTTTGAATAATATAGATTGATTAGAACTTCTTATTATATGGGAAAATTACCTTTATTTTTTTAATAAATTCTTATTTTTATATATTTATGAAAACGAACTAACTTCTTCCTGGCTATGTCCCAGCTTATTGTCCTTGTAGGCTGCTGGGATCAGCTCTCCTCGTCCTCAGGTTATAGGTCCTTCTGTCCTGGACAACGTCACCTAGGCCATGCCTTCGAATCATGTTATCTTTCTGCATCACCCATGAATTCCTTGGTCTTCCTGTAGATAACTTTCGAGGAAGATCCATTTCTATTACCTGGTTTGCGACATGTTCGGGTTCTCTGCGACATTTATGCCCATACCATCTCAATTGTCTTACCTCTACCTTCCTATTAATGTCTGTTACGCCCTAACTTATAAAAACGAACTAACGTAATGACTATTATTTAAAAATCATTGATAAAAACACTTATATAGGGTCCGCCATCTAAAGTTTTTTTTTTCAACTAGTGCTTATTTCGCTAATGGTAACACTTAGCTCATGTCTGATTTGACAGATAATTAGTTTTATCCTTCCGCTGAGCGAATATGGTTGTGTATACGCTTGAACAACGCTGGGAAATATTGCGACATTACTTTGAAAATCATGGTAATGTTGCAGAATGTGTGCGAAAATTGCGTACGGTTTTTGGAAGAAGAGAAGCACCGTCAGCTCCGTATGTTCGTTATCTTGTGAAAAAAGTGAAAGAAACTGGCATCCTCATCGATAAACCAAAGCGTGAAAAGCCAAAAACAGTGCGTACACCCGAGAATATCGATGTTGTGGCAGAAAGTGTGCGTGAAGCGCCATCAACATCAATTCACCGTCGTTCTCAACAATTGAACATTTCGGAGACATCATTGAGACGAATTTTGCATAAAGACCTTGGTATGACGCCATACAAAGTCCAATTGGTTCAGGAGTTGAAGCCAACTGACCATCCAATGCGTTTTCGCTTCGCTGAGTGGGCCTGCGATCGACTTACAGAAGATGCCGATTTTGCCAAAAAAATCATCTTTTCGGATGAAGCTCATTTTGATCTTGGCGGGTATGTAAACAAGCAAAATTGTCGTATTTGGGGCACAGAAAACCCGCACGCATACATTGAAAAGCCGGTACACCCAAAACGAGTCACTGTTTGGTGCGGATTTTGGTCCAGAGGCATAATTGGGCCATTTTTCTTTGAAAATGAGCAAGGAGTGGCCGTTACAGTCAATGGCGATCGTTATCGGGCCATGTTGAACGGATTTTTGTTCACAAAAATTGAAGAGGAGGATATTGGCAACATTTGGTTTCAACAGGACGGCGCTACGTGCCACACAGCCGAAGCTACACTCGATGTTTTGCGCCCTGTTTTAAAAAAAAAAAAGTTATTTGGCGGACCCTTTAGTTTTTTAATATAAGCTTTCATTATCACAAATTCAGCCTGTTAAATTTTAGCCAAAATCGTTTAGGAAGCAACTGTTTAATATTGATCGACAAATTCAATTAAAAAGTAATGCGAGATATTTTTTAATAAAAAAATTGTAAATTAATCAAAAATTATAAATCATGGAGTTCTGAGGATTGATATTATTCTTGTTTTTATAATTTTTCTTTATAAAACTCTGATTTTATGTTCTACTTATATAATACCATATATCACATCAAATACAATTTATAAACTTAGTCGCACTTGTTTCCTCGTTTTTGGATATTGTATTATCTATGACAGAAAGTGTTTGTGTATATTAACTTAAGTAACTTTTATGTATTTTCATATGGAAAGAAACAAAAAATATTTAATTAATTATTGATTCATCGTTTTCATATAGATTTTCTTTTAAACGTCTAATAGTAGCAATAGTGACTTTGTAAGAGATTAACCTCAAAAGTCCATATATTAAGCGATCCAAACTCTTTTACCTAGCAATCATCCATCCACAGCTAAATAATTACATCATTGTATGTGAAAGTGAAGTTTCCCTTTACATTATTCATTGTTAATTTGAAACACTGTTCTACTAAATACCAGAATTAGATTAATATTGCACTGAACCAAACTGTAGAGCCAAAATTACAAAAAAATCAGATCACTCGTTCCTCAAGTACCAAGTATATAGCAGACCAAAGCTGTTTGGATCACTTTATATAATTAACTAACTAATCATCACGCCGCTTCTCCCATGGGTAGGCAGAAAGAATAAAACGCCACACTTCTCTGACTTTGCAAAGATTCTTCACACCTTTTAGATTAATGCATCTCCTCATACATACCCATCGGCTCCTGACCCGCTTTCTGAAGTATCTGACATATCGCTCAATCCTTTCAAGAACGTCATAAATCAAAAATCGTAAATTTTCAGCTGTGCATGTTTTCGGAATGCCCAGAAAATGTACTTTATCCCAGCAAAAGAGGCATATTTTTAACTTTATATTTACCCGCTACAGGGCAGAAAATGTTGTTTTTACATTTTGGGGAAAAGGTATTGTTTAATTATTTTTTTAAATAAACTAAATATTTTTCAAATAGAGAAAAAACCTTCAGGTTTTACCTAAAAAGATCCGTTGCATAGTAAATAGTTCAATAAGTGGCTTGATATTTATTTAGAATACATTGTGTTATATTTTTAAACTTTAAAAACGTTCTCCTGAAAAATCAAGATTTTTGATTTATGACGTTTTGAAAGGAGTGAGCGATATTTTAAACGTTTTATATAAGTTTTTTAAAAAAATGAGAAACGATTTTCATTATAATTACTTCATACTTTGAAGGACAAGCAGGACCTAGATTCTATAGGACAACACGCTATCTTTCCTTTGTAATAGTTAGCTAGAATACGAACGTAAAACGAATACGAAATACGAAACTGTACTCGTTTATTTGTTGCTAAGACATCACTTCCTGTTCCTATTATTCTACGTAAACTATTGCTAATTAAATTCATCATGTTAATAAGATTGTTAACTTTACTTCATAAAATAGTTACATGTGTAATTAATTCATTCATTTGAAATATTGGTCTATCAACACGTCTGACGAATAACGTCGAATCTACGAAAATAATAAAAAAATTCATACGCCATTATTCAATATAAATACAGTGGAACCTCGAAATAACGAATATCAAGATATTTTGAAAATGGTATTTAGAGTGATTTTTGTAATATTCCTAATCCAATCATAGATGACTGTTGTTAACTCGATCATGGATCGTCATGAGATTCATCATATATGTATGACATCCAAAATTTGAGTAGTGTGGTTGCCAATCATGAGTAGAATGATGAATATTACACGTGTGTAAAGTGATCACTTAACCGGCCTATGACAAGTCGTAACCCCTGTAAATACTTAGACTTACAATATACGCGTTCGTAGAGAGCTCTTACGTATTACATATTTTTACTACGTTTTAGTGGCTGCCCCCTGAATATGATAATTTTGTTTGATACTTGAAAGAATCTCAACCGTCTGTTCATTTCGCGTTTTCTGTAGATCTGACTTTATTCGCTGAGCGTGTTGATAATATTTAAAAATTAAAATTAAAATACTGTTTACTATGAAAACAATGATTGGTGCTTTTCGTAAAACAAATTTATGTACGTTTGTTCATATTTTGATCTTATCAGAAATGGTTTTGCATAATATATCAACTTTATTGTTCAAACGCAGATTTTGAAAGGGCTATTGCTGTATGTACCTTGCCTATGTTGAAAACGGTAATATAACTTCGATAACATCTTTTTTCAAGGTTTTAGATGAGTTTTTTTTCTTTATTTTAAAATCTTTTGCATTACATGACATAAATTCAAATACAATAAAATATTAATAAAATATAAATATAAATACAAAAAAAGATCCCACAAAGGCATGGCCTGTGTGTGAGTAGGTATACAATATAATTTAGGTCATAGTAAAGGGTATAAGGGTATAGGTATTATAAGTAAAACTAGAATAATAGAGATAGTATAAAATATAAAAAATACTTGACTATCAGGAAACAAAAATTATTATTATTATTTTTTTTAATCAAATTATAAACTTAAAAACATAAAAAGAAGATAAAGTAAAAACTTAGCAAGCATGTACTACAAGAAAAGGGAGCTTGAATCCGTCTCTTCAATAAATAATCTAAGCAAAATTTTAAATCTACACAAACTTAGGTAATTAACATCTAACAAATCGTAGTCATACAGGAGAAAGTGACCAACTGCAGTTTTTACAAAAACGTGATTATTAACTATTTGACATCTTACTAGCTTAATACTGCCCTGAAAAAAATCCCAGAGCGATTTTTAACTTGGAAGTGTAATATTTTGACTTGTTAAAAATGACTAACTGCATTGATGTTCATTTTCTTTACAAGCAAAAGTGACCAAGTGACACTTGGACATTATTGCCTGTTGTAACAATTTTCAACGCCATGAAGTTATTTAAAGTTCTGTATGAAACATTTGACATTTAAATGTTTCTAGAGAAACAAAGTGACTAAATTCAAAGTCAAATGGCCAGTAGAGGTAAATTATTGATGAAAATATGCAAAAATCAAGAAAGAGTGATCCATATAATGTACATGAATTAAGATTTGACGATATGTTAGATCTCAAATCTTCTTCTAACCCTTATCCGCAACTAATGGTGCATAGGGCACTGCATCGTATTGATGCAGTGTTATCTTGATCGGTACTTACATGAAGGCAGGATGATCACTCCTGCGCTTCAGGGACCAGTCCATGGTAATATGAAATAAATATTATAGTGTAAAATCACTAATATTTATTTTCAACCCCCCCTGGGAATCGAATCCGGGCTGGAGGACAGAGCACCAGAACCAAACTTAGATTCTGAATCTGAGTCAGAATAATACTTCTTTACTTTTTGTATATTTATTAAAAAAAATATGTTATTTAAAAAATATATGTTATCTTACCAGCTAGTTTATTTTCCAAAAAAAGTTTCTTTCTTAATTTAAATTAATAAAATAAAATGCTTTGAATTAAACTTTTGTATCTGTAACTAACGTTTCCGTTCTCATTCTAAGAATCAAAAGTGACTATCTGCATTTTTTCCTAAATTTTTGCCAGGAAAAAGATACCTACTGCTTTAAGTAATTTTAAAAACTTTAGGATGTAAATTTTCAAAAATATTTTTTACTCATTTCAATATTGGTAAACATCTCTTTTCATACAAAAATAATCACAATCGTGAATACATTAATTCTTTGTTTTTAATTGATAACAAAAGTGTAAAAACGTTTAAATGGCCCTCCTGAACATTTTACGTTTTGTCAGTTGGTCACTTTCTCCTGTACGACTACGAAATAGTCTTTGTGGAATAAGTTGAACAGTTGTATTTATAATAATTGTTACATAGTGTGATTTAATTAAAATTGTATGTAGCATTTCAGCTCAACACTGATCATGCATGAAGAGCTAAAATACTTATTTATATCTATGCAGCAATGTTATAATACAAGAAATATATTTTTAAATATTTTAATTTACGATAATATTGATATTCGCGGCTGAATGATCTTTTACGCGAATTGCGTCATTATTTTTTTACCATTCTAGACTGTTCTATCCTTGGACTCGTACAATTTATCGTCATTGCAGATCTACAACCAATATTGGTACCTGTTTCTTAGATTATTTTAGCGATGACTAAAAACCCCATTAATCTAAAATGATCACATACATAAAACGACACTGTTCAATGATAATATTTTATAGATAAGAAAGTCGCATATCAGCAAAGACAATACCTAGAAAATAAGTACGAGTATACACGCCTCAAATGTATTTCAAACCAGTGGTACTCAACCTTTTTATCACCGCAAATTGGCCAACAGTTAATCATTTTACCGAGGCCAGCTGAGGGGGGGACGTTAATTATTTACATTTTAGATTGTTTTGATTCAATACTTTTAATTTCATAGCATTTAAACATGCCTTCAAAATAAAATACATTTTCACAAAAAATAAATAAAGTGAAATAATATTTGAACTCACTACAACGCTAAATGAATGAGAACACTGAGCTTGTTTCTTTGCAAAATACGGTTCCATCTAGGGCTAATAGAAGACAATGTCCAGTTTATTCCGTTGTTTAATTTTGGTGGTTGTCACTGCAAAAAACCCTGATTGAATGTCGGAGATGGTATTAGTTTTTAAAAAAAAAAGTAATTTTGATTTTTGATAAGACAGACGTAAGACGGCTAAAATAAGAGTATCGGTTTTTATTACCCAACGGGTCGAATAATGGAAAGAGAGCCAAAGGTAATACTTTTGTATTTTTTAAATTGAATTTTTATTTTCGCTAAGTAATAAAAAAAGTCATTGAAATTCATAAAAATGAATCATGAAAGCAATTTATTGGTTTTATGAAATATTTCCCTTGGTGGACTCCCATTCCCCTGGCACCCTGGATTGATTTTATCCCCAGATGAAGATTTGGGAAAAATTCTTATTTAACAATATTCGTTATAAATTTTCTTTAGTATTTAATCTTTGCAAATATACTATAGTGTCAGAAATGAAGACTCTAAGGAACATATATTGCAAGAGTCTATGAGGTGGAATAAGGAACACCAGGATAAGAGATGCGAAGGTGTCCTTAGGTGGCGAAGCAACGAAGAAGAAAACAGTATGCACATATAAGGAGAATGGAACCATCCAGACTCCTCCAAATTGCACTGTACGGCCAACCCCAAGGTTGAGAATAAGAATAAGAAACACCAGGATAAGAAAAATATACGAGATCGAAGTGTCGTTAGGTGGGGAAGGCAACGAAAAAGACAATGGTATGCGCATGTGAGGAGAATGGAACCATCCAGACTCCCCCATATTGCACTAAACGGCCAACACCCGGGAAGACAACCAAAGAAATGGATTGAGAGCTGGGAATCGACATCCCAGGAAGCTAATCCCTCTTAATAATAGACACCAAGACGAAGAAAAAAGGAAATATTTGATTTGTATTAAATTATACCATAATATCACGGTCCCAGTATAAAAAGTATTAGGTCACGGTACCGATGACCCTTTAGGTGATTTTAATTATAATAAATATCCCCAGTAAGTGCAAATATGACCTAGAATACCTGCTTGATAACTTGGATTAGATAAATAGGTACCTACCTGGTCGTGATACTCAGATTTTGCACGACATATCGTGAATAACATGTGAACATATCTCTAGGCGACACTTGCTCTACTTTATATAACGTGTGTTGGAATTGATTCATAATATTGTTACGTTATTCTTCACATTGAAATTATTTATTACGAGATTTCAAAGACTTCAGAAATGTATTTTTATACATACGAAGCCGGTGGCCTGACATTGCGAAATGGCAATGAGTAACTCGTGATAGAAAAAAATAATAGAAGTGCAAACAAAGTATGATAAATGAAAACCTTTTATTTACAGATTTGGCGTTTAATTTGTAGAACTCCATTTTAATTTATGTATTAAATGTTAAATCAAACGCTGAATTTTTTAGTCTACTAACTTTCAAACGCATTGGCATTTTCAAACGAATGACATTCGTTTGAAAAAGCCATAACTAGGCGAAACAATTGTAAAAAAATATATATGTTTTTAACAGTAAGATATAACTTAGAAGACTCAAAAAACCAGTGTTTGATTTGACATTTAATACATAAATGAAAACCTTTTACATTTAAACATCTAAACATAGATGAATAAGAACATGGAAGTACAGTAAAACCTCAATATAACGGACGGACTGTCTGTCAGCCGAAAGTCCGTTCTATAAAAATAGGATCAAAATAAATCCAAATAAAAAACTTATTTTAAAACATTACTTTATTATTTATATCTAAATACCCGCCGTGGGTATGTAAATCCCATTATCATATTTATTATGGAAACAGCTTTACCAAGTTTTTTTTAACAAGTTACACCTAATGACGATTCAATTTGTTCATATTTGCGCCATTCGATATGTTGAAAGTTTCACACGTCATATGTATTATCTCCTTTAGATCTTTATACATTTCTATAGTAATAGTACCGATTAGCTTTTTATTTTTTTTTAATTAATTTATTTCCCGATAAAAATAATCGTGAAAATACCCCATTGAAATATCGTTTTACATACATACTGGTAGAAATAGTATTGCGTTAGAATGGTATAATTTAAATTACAATAGTGTACATTTAGCATACCTAAGATTTCAGTGAACGCCAATAAATTTTATAACCAAATTTATGAATTGATGAATCATTTTGCATTCCAATTAAGACCGATGTTTTATTCAGCGGTTGTCGTAAAAGAAATATATGAACCATAATATTATGAAACAGAAATTCGACCGTAAGTTTCGTAAAACATAATTTCTAAATGTGTGAGTAATGTTTGTATATGTATTTATTTAATTTGAATTTAACTAAGTTATGCATCCTGTAACAATTTCATTATGGGGTATTTTTGTTTGTGAGTTCAAGGGATCTTGCATCCCTTATGTCACTGAGACCATATTATGTCTATTGTGACCTATCAAGGGGGTATTCACAAAAATCGAATTTATTAAGCGATCGGCCGCGCTAGGGGCCAGACGTGTCTTCACGCACAATTATTTTTAGAAAATATATCGGAATTTAATTTTTATTTAGAATATATGTACATATATTAAAAAAATGTTTTTATATACTTTTTATTAATCCCTTGCCATCAATAACTCTTTTCTTTCCAAAACCATATATTTATTTCGATGAAAAACATACAATACAAAAACGGTGTTTTAAGCAAAAAAAATTGCGGTTATCAATAGTGGGTAGAATTGGTGAATGTTACACGTGTGTAAAGTGATCACTTAAACCAGCCTATGACGGTCGTCAGCCCGTCTTAAACCAGCCTTTGATGAGATGTCAAAAAATAATATGGAAAATATATTTTGTCTGAAGAGAAGTACACTTATATTTTCACTGAATGTACATAAATATTTACGTTAGTTAAGTGCTCCATATATGGATAAATACGAGTAAATATGAATGTAGTTGTACATATTATTCCAGATAAGGGGAATGTGTGAACTTGACACATCATGTAAGGTTGAATGTGATATAATTATGTTCAATGCGTGATTTTTTGTACCTAGTGCAACATTGAGAGTATACTTCGTCCATAGTACGGGCACAGAAATGAAATAACGAGATTTAAGAAATTTAAAAAAATATATAAAATCGTACATACACTTAATAACGGTTAAAAAATATCAGCTTAATTAAATTTTATTGTTTTTTTTTATAAATATTACAAACTTTTTATTAAATATAAGGCACTTTTTACAAACTTAAGGCGAGGCGGAATAATCGATGGCCCGCAACGTAATTTTTGAAACCTAGGTAAATCTTAACGTAATTAAAGTTTTTGCCTAAATCACCGTTTTTTAATTGAAAAAATTAGATTTTCTTCGAAACAAATACATATACGGTTTTAAAAAGAAAAAAAGTTTTCAAAAGTAGAGAGTTTAAAAAAAGTGCATGAACGTGTGGCCCTTCGCACAGACGGTCGCGTACTGAATTCTTTGTTTGCGAGTAGCCCTTTAACAACACCACGATTTTATAATCTTGAACTGACTAATTAACTAACAGATTTAGGCAGAGAGAATAGAACGCCACACCAATCTGTCTTTGCAAACATTCTTATATTTCTTATATAACATTCTTATATAGTCTTTGCGAACATTAATTATAATCTTGCCTTTATATAATAAGCGATAGAGTAATACCGTTTCGATACAAATCAGTGCCCTATGCACAAGCGGGTCTGGATAAGGGCCAGAATACGCAATATAATAATTTCGAAAATAGAATAATTATTATTGAGGCAAGCTTACGTAATAAATATCTATAATAAGTTTACATAATTATTAGGAATTGAAAGTCATCGAAAATCGTTTAAGGACACCTATATATTATACATACATACATACACTCTCTGCTGTCATTATTAATTAACCTACACGTATTACAGTAGTCATTGTATTACAAGTACATTAACCCTGAATTGAGCGCAGCGTATTTTTTAGATACACATTATTTGGTCTTGTTTTTCTTTACGGGATAACCTCCCCAAATCTTGCGACGCTCTTATTCATGAATCTAGAATTGTAATAGAAGATGATTTTCCATCATTTTAGCAAAATTAATTTAATACATCGCACCCGTTGGTGCTATATATTGTAAAAAAATATGTAGTTACTCTATTTTATAATTTATATTTGAAGCACTAACTTTGTTATTTTCCAATTTATAATTAAAGTGTTACTTTGTTTTAAAATCACTATAGTGATTTTAAAACAATGTTACACTTATTTATTTACTCGTTCGATTTTTTTTACATATATTTGAGGTGTTATCTGTGACATTCTGTTTATATTTATTTGAGATTATCTGTGGGATTCGAGAGATTAAAAAAAACGGTTTTCAATTCAAAACATTTCATGTTTCCAATTATCATGCAGCTTCCCCGCAGAGGTAGGTAGAGAAAATATAACGCAACACCACTGTGTCATTGCATTCAATCTTTGACTCTTCTACTCATTGAATGTGGAATTGATAACCATGATCAATTATTTGAATTACTTGATCACATTAAGATTTCCTCGGTCTTCTTCTGCTTTTTTGTACTGTTCTTTATTCTCTCATTCGTTCCCACATGTCTACACCATCTTAACAAACCTTTTAACCTTTTTAGCTAGAAGAAACGAAAATCCACTGATTGATCTATAAATCATGTACTTAATAAACAAGGTAAATTATAAATGCAACTCTCATCTAAAAGAAATACATTCTAAAAATTTCATACTAACCTTTTAAGTGCCAAAAAATATAAGTCAGGCTGTTCCCGGTAGGTTGTAAAATTTAAAGAAACTTTAAACCTCAGAAAATTATATTTTTTGTATAAGGGTTTGAAGGATATTATTATGAAGATTTACCAAATATGTACACATCGATATGCTTACCTCAGCCTTGGATTATTACCTTATTTTAAAATAATAAAACCCTTGTCCGCACCCCAATGGTGCATAGGGCACTACATCATATAAAAGCAGTGTTATCTTGATCGTTTACACATGAAGGAAAGGTGATCAGCCCTCCGCTTCAGGTACCAGTCAAGGGTTATATTGAATAAATATGACAGTGAAAAAATCACTTATATTTATTTTACCCCCCTTGGGAATCGAACCCGGGACCTCCAGAACGGTAGCCGAGCGGGCTGACCATTACACTACGGAGGCGGACCATATTTTGCCATTAGTATTTCTACTTTTTGTAATTTTGTGTTTATTTCAAACTCCTAAATTGATATATCATGCAATACAGAACTATAATAAAATATTTCTTTATTTAATAAATGTCTGTTAAAATTATTTAAAAAAAAACAATAATGTTTTATTAGATTCAATGCGTCCATTTCAGGGTTATGTTAGTTTTAATAGATATATCTGAGAATGTTCGTATCCATTAGTATTTCAAAAGTAAATTACATATTACTCAGTATTAGCAATCTCATCCTAAATTGAAAATGATTTATGTGTAACTCAAATAAATAACAATAATTAAATTGTGTAACGTAGTAATATAACTGCGTATTTGTAATTACTACATTTACAGTGTAAATAATTGTACACATTTGGTAAATTAAATAAAATTGAGGTATGTCAAATTTTTTATTAATTTTGCATTAAATTTGTGGAATAATATGAAGATTTAAATATTTGAAAAAAAAAACACGTATAAATCTTTTTTGAGTTTATTAATGTAAATACGACTAATTTTGAAAACTACAAACGTTCATCAACAGGTGAAAATACAAATTGAGTTTTATTTAAATCTCAAAAATGAATTATAATTGACATTATTTATGAAAATTCTTCCGACCAACGGTGCATAGGGAACTACATTAAATCGATTTAATGTTGACTTGATTTTTAATCTGATGAAGGCAAGACCAAACGAACATTCACATTTTTACTTATATATTCTCGTACATAGGTACTCGTGTATGGGAAACTATTATAATATTACGTATTTTAGAAGATTATTTTTAATTAATTATGTAAGGTAACCTACCTTAGTAAACTAACTTAAAACCATGGTATGGTTTTTAAGTTATGAAATTGCTGTCATTAGCTTTATTTTCGCATCCAATTTAGCTAATGGTCGTTTATTGCATAAGTATTGTAATATATAACTACATTTATAGCATTATAATGAAATAAAGAGTTAGTCGTATACATTCGGTTACTTAATATAGGTGAATGATAGGGTTTCTAAAACGGTTATTGCCAGCATTTAAAATAATATATCATAATATTGTTCGAACACAACCGCAGGATGTGATAAATCATTTAAATGCAAAAGCGGCTAAATCTTTTCGTGGTCGATGCAAAGGATGTGGTCGATTTGTTTGTTATTATCGATTTATGACCTGTCAACCGCAATTTCAATAAACTGAAATAATAGTAATTAACTCTTATCGAATGAAAAATCAAAACAATTGATAAAAACAAAAACATATTAAGGATTTATCACAGATCTGATAACGCTGTAATGATTACAAGTCAATGACATCGCAATTTATTTTCGATTTAATCATCCGATAAAAATATTAAGTTAAATATATGTTATTTCGAGAAACAAAAATACTTTGTGTTCTGATCCACTCACATTGTAATAAATGTTACCCTGAAGAGGGCAACAGGTTGTTGCCGAAACTAGTTGGTTAATAAAAATGTAAGTGGATCAGAACACAAAGTATTTTTATTTCTCGAAATAATATATCAATATGATCCACAAAGTTAATGCTTTCAATATTCAAAACATAAATATATGTTTTTATAAAAAAAACGACTTTGTTTTAACCACATTTTATTTACAAGAATCTATATCATATTTTATATCATAATTTTAAAATCATATTTTCATATGGTGTACGGAGTGCGTGGAAGTTTTTGGTATCGTAAGGGAAGGGTAATTAACCATGAGTATTTCAATGTTTTAGAATTTAGTACATAAATTTCATTTATTGATTCGGCAGTCACTTTGTGATAAAATCTATCCATTTTTAATTAATGTTTTACATAGTAAATACCACTATTTATTTAAATGTACTGTGACACGTGTTTCGATGCATTCCGCATCATTTTTAAACACCGTAGGTTTGAAAATGATGCGGAATGCACCGAAACACGTGTCACAGTAGATTTTAAGAAATAGTGGTATTTACTTATTAATAAGAATTTATTAATATTTATTAATGTCTACTTATTAATAAGTATATACTTATTAATATTTACGTATAAGTATTTACTTATTCATATTTATTAATATTTACTTATTAATAAGTATTTACTATTTTAAGAAATAGTAGTATTTACCTATTAAGTAAAACATTAATTAAAAATTTAGTACATTTACCCTGATGATGACAAGATTCTTGTCGAAACCGGTTGGACATTTATTGGTATTGAAAAGTTGTTAGATTTGGTATACCAATAAAAAGTGGTTAAAACAAAGTTGTTTTATTTTGTAAATTGTGCCACAAAGTATCTGTGAAAAACATTCAAGATATAAACATTTATTATTTTTATTTATTTCAACTTCATGTACAGAAAAAAAACTACATTGGCTTATTGCTAAAAAGCAATATCTTCCAATCAATCAAAAACAGACTAGTGATATTGGTCAAAACGTTTGATACCTTATATAGCTGTTTGCAATCAGAGGTTAGATAGTACTTGAACATAAAGTATACCTAAATGAGAAAGAAAAATAATAAATTACAATTTACCGCAGTATTAATGAAGCAACTACTTTATATTAAATATTTGTGAAAATTGCAAATTGATGATAACAAGGAAGGCAAAGGAAGAAGGGAGTTTAGGGAAGGAGGTAGAGGAAAAACCAAGGAATGAGTTTTGATGGATAGTTAGGATTCTGATGATAGATAGTAATGTCTCAGTCGTTTCTTAAAAGTTATACAAATACGGTTTATGGATTGGGCAACTATTATTTTAATTATTTCAAAGGAATAATGCTTGTAATAAGACATGCTTTCCTATTTCATTAAACAGCTATAAAAATACAAAACTTTAATTTTGTATTAGCCTGGGTAACGCGGATTGAGTATCGGGTTATCAGATTGGTAGTATCGGAATCTATCGAATCGTGTAACAGTACTTGTTCAGAAAGAAAAATTAAAGTGCAGACCTCGTTCAACGCTATTTCACTTATACTATATGTTATTAATTCCTAGCGTTAAGCGAGGTCTAACTGTACAACATTGTTTTTAAAACTGGGAACTAACTTACTATATTTTGGCAACATAACAAATAGTATGTTAAAATAAATGTTACAAATATTAAAGGTAGGTACTTACGCATGTATCTCAAAGCTCACAGTATTATTTCCCGGGCTTTTTCCACGAGCCGAGTTTTCCCGAAGTTCTAATCGTGTGTTTCCGCCAGGGAAAGTGGCCAGCGCGCAGGCGCGGCCCAGCGCTGTTGTGGTGGCACCACCGCCTGTCAGTGCAACGGCCACTTCCGGCCGATTAACAGCGAGACGAGGGGGCTTTCTCCGCATATAAAGGGGCATAATCACTCCCCGATAAATAGTTCTCTCGAGAATACTGACACGCGCGCAGTGAATATGGACCGTGACAAGATCGGATTATCCGGGCATGGCGACTCGGGGAGCAACTCCACAAGAACCGGCCTGGATCACCTCAAAAATCCCGGCCTAAATAAGGTAAGCCGATTTCATCATTAGTCGACAGGTGACAGATGCGCAGAGGGATGCGCCGACGTCCAGTCAAATCTAACAACTTTTCAATGAAACCATTTGAATTATTATAATCTCAGCATATAATACTTCATTGTTATAAGATATGCAATAATTGAAACTATATTTACAAATTATTTTAATTTTTTTTTAAATAAAGTACACACTCGTATACTGTATAAGTTCCGCCAAATATGTAAAATAATTTGACAGTTTCGTCCATGTTTTTTTTTAAATAATCTTTACTTGATCTAAAATGTAATCAATCTACTTAAAACCACGAACTCACAATTGATATTATTGTATTTTGTTTACTTATTTTTTAAAAAGATAAATTAATTTTTATTAATTACAAAAATACTTCAATTTCATACTATTTCTATGAGCCTAAGCGGCTCATTATTAGAAATAGGTATCAAATTGTGGTAGAGTGGGCTCGAACCGAGAAACTCTGACTCAAGTGTCCGCGACACTAACCACGGACTACAAACCGACACATTTTAAAGGAATCCTATTCTTTATGCTACGATATTCAATTGGTGTTAATGAATAATTTGAACTTACATTATTTTTGTACTTAATTCGCCATGCTCCCACGTGCAATCGGGTGAAGAGTCCACTTACATACATATGAAATAATGTCCATAATGACAATATTTCTAGAATAATTGATAAGTTATAGAGTATTTAATTCAGTGTTAGTATTTTACTAGTTTTAATTTATTTTAAAACCGTGTATTTGTATATAAACACAGTATATTACTTGCAATAATTAAAGTTTAAGCCTAGAATTTATCACTCATGAATTATAGTAAATTCAATCATAAAAGGTAATTCCACTCGTGATATTATAGTAACTTATTAATCATTAGGGATAAATCCACTCACACTTGGGAATAGACAGAACTATTTGAAGTTTGAGCCTAAATAAGCTAAATAAGCCATGATAAGCGGTGCTGCATAAGCCGTAGCTAGATTTCAATCACTTGGACGTTTAGTTATTCCTAAAAAAATGCTATAATTAACAGTACGGGTATGCAAACTAGTTGTCAATTATGGGTAGAATACTAAATGTTACTCGTGAGCAAAGTGATCACTTAACCAGCCTAAAACAGATCGTAAGCCCTGTAAATGCCTACACTTCCGTATTCTTCTTCAACTACATGTCGGCTGTCCAAATTTAAAACACAGTAAGGCACATTTTTTTTTGTAGTACGTTTTTTTGCATTTTTGGACTAAGTAGATTCTACTTAGTCCAAAATGCAAAAAAAAAACTACTACAAAAAAATGTCCCTTACTGTGTTTTGAGTTTGGACAGCCGATGTGTTGAGATGTTATTTTTTAATTAATTAACGAAATGTTTTTGGTTCAAATATCCAAGTTTTGTTGACGAATGATTGATGTCGTTACATTTCATAGTTTACCTTTTAATTACGTGATTACGTTTTAAGGAAGAATGACGTAAATCTAATTAAAAATGCAAATATTGATTGAGTATTTGATTACGTCAAATATCAACCTGTCCAGTTATAACGTTATCTAAAATGCACACCAGCAATATGTCAACCTTGCCAAAAGGTCGATTTTTCAAATTAAAGAAGGGTGTGGTGATATAAAACTAATTATTTCCTCATTTCACTCTCGTATACATATACTAAATTTAATGTGTTTACAACATTTTGAGTGTGTCCAAATACTTGTTCACATAAATGTGTAAAAACATGTAAATAAATTATCTGGTCAAATTATAAGCTTAAATAATAAAAATGATATTTTCTGGCGTTTCTCATGTGTGTGATTATAATCCAGGATTCGGATTCTCATACCAATATAAGTGTTTCTGTAAAAATGTGTTCACTAAAAAGCTTCTTTTTATCTCACCAGTAGATGTCTCAAGTGAAGTTCTAGTGATTCAAGAATAATGTTTCAAAATTGGTTCAAATATATATATAGAACTTCATAGAATTTGAGAAGCGAGTGTTTTTGCCTAGAATTTTCACTCATGAATTACATGAAATTATAGTAACATTAAACATAAAGAGTACATCCACTCACAAGTAGGCATACGCTATGAAACTTATAAAGTTGAAGCCTGAGTGGGGACATGATAGACGGTGTTGCATAAGCCGTAGCTAGATTCACTTGGACGTTAGGTAATTTGAAAAAAACTAAAATTTGAGTAGTGGGGTTGTCAATAATGGGTAGAATTGGTGAATGTTACACGTGTGTAAAGTGATCACTTGAACTAGCCTATGACGGTCGTCAGCCCCGTAAATGCCTAGACTTCCATATTCTTCTTCATCTTTGATGAGATGTCAAAAAATAATATTAATGTGTTTATTCCCATTTTTAGTGTATTTGAACAAATTGGTAGGAGTATATGCAAACTTCTGAGAATTTTAATATTAAAGATTTGTGTCTCGTATTTACCAAAAGTTGTTAGGAATTCCGCCTCTGGCATTGAATGTCTAAGGAAATATTTCGCGAAAGTTCGCGAATGTGTTCAGACACTATCGATTTCGGAACTCACCAGTAAGGGCGTTTGTGCACTACACGGAATTACAAGGAATTTAACCGTTCGGCACGTCAGTTAGCGTATAAAAGGAGGATTGGCTTGGATTGGTATGTGCTTATGGGCGCTTGTCCACTACCCAGAATTTTACCGTCCGGCAGTCCGGTTTTGAAATGAAAACGACTACGACAGTTTAGCGTGATCGAATTTACGCGCAACGTGTTCACGCACCGATCCGAAGAAAGATGGAAAAAAGCACAAGCCAATCCAAGCCAATCATCGTTTTAAAACGCTAACTGACGTGCCGGACGGTAAAATTCCATGTAATTCCGTGTAGTGGACAAACGCCCTATGTCCATCTTTCATCGGATCGGTGATCTTGATCGGTGATTTTTTTTTCTTTGTTCGAATAAAAAGTATGGGGTAAAATACTGTACGAATAAGTTACTAATGCATATTTGAAAACAAAATATCTGAACAGTATAAACGCCTTTTAACTTTGCATGCACAAATGCATGAATTATCGATATTTATAGAACACAGCACGCTATTATTTATTAATAAATTCTGTGTTTGTTCCTTCTGCTACTAAATCTATATATTTCAATAAACCCTACTAAAATATTTGATATTCCCATTTTGCAAACAACGAATTATGATATATTCGTGTTTTTTACTTTCACTCAATGGTAGAAAACATTATTTAAAATTCAACCTGAAAATCCACTCTTATATCGTGGGTGTATTGGCAAAAACCGTTAAGTCGAATGACTTACCTGGATTTAAAAAAAAACTAAGTTGCGACTTAATGAAGAATGGGCCTTAATATGCTAGTCTACCTCCAATCCCGACAAAGGACCTCAGTATTCTGATTGGTCCCATAGCATACCCTCTAGGGGACCAATACTGAGCACAAAAAATACGAATATAGTAGAACATCGATTATCCGGACGAATTGGGGATGAATGTAGTTTGGATAAGGAAAAATTCAGGTAGTAGAAAAAAATACAAAATCGACAAAGAAAGAAATGTAGGTACATTCAGTATTTATCATTTTTATTAGTCTAGATCAGGTTTTTTCACTCAGATATGTATTCAATATTGCCCTGGACTGGTACTTGAAGTGGAGGGCTGATCACCTTGCATTCATGTGTTAACAACAATCAAGACAACACTGCGTTTATATGATGCAGTGCCCTATGCACCATCGGGTGCGGATGACGGTTTGAAGAAGATCAGGCATGGGCAGCCATTTCTAGGTCTGGGGCCAAATCATTATTCTGTCTCTGACAAAGGTTGAACCAAATTATTATAAGTAAAACATAATTACATTTTGAATGTGTCCAAATACTTTACCCAAATCTGGATTATCTCCAATAATAGAACGGTCGTAAGCCCTGTAAATACCCAGACTTGCATATTCTTCTTCATCCATGTTGAAATGTCAAAAATATATATATAAAATAGCTCCTAAGCGGAGACAATCCAAGATATGTAAAAATGTATTAGGACACACTCAAAATGTTGCACATATTACATACGTGCGTCGAAGAGGTACTAGGCAAAAATCTGTATTCGCAGTATTTGTACATAATGCAAACTATGCCATGTTCTCTCCGATTCCGCGGCTTCACATGTTAGCCAATACTTTTGATAGTATAGATTTATTTAATATATTGTTATCCACCTTGAAGTCTGTACTTTCTCAGCATTTCTTCTCCATGTTATAATGGATAAATTTAAACGTCGTGTTTCACTCTCTCTCGCTGCTCGCTGAAAGTGTGTGAAGGAGACGTGTATTTACCAGTGCTTACTATTTGTTATTTTATTATTACTTTATGTTTAAGACTTTTTGTTTCTCTATTAGTGTATTTTTATATTAGATACTGTATATATGTATTATGTCAAAGGCTTTAGCCGTTCAATAAATAAACATTGAGACCATTTATCGATACTTATTTTCAGAAAATTAAAAAAATAAATAAACATGTGTTTTTCTCCAAATACAAGTAATGTTGACCTTGCTGATAGTGGTCATGATTGAATCACATGCGTGGGCTACACATAACACATGATAGATATCAGTTAGCGGGGGTTAATAAACCTGTCGCATGTCGGTCAATTGACATAACATCACATAATTGGATTGTTTAGTATACCCATTAAAAAACATGACACGAAGACAATTGTTAAGATATTTTACTTGTACCGTGTTAACTTGGTTTAGTTCAAAACCCTGAGAAGTGAAAGTGTTTCATTTCATTTAATGTCACTTTAATATGTCTTGTTATACTCCAATATACAACATTTTGAGTGTGTCCAAATACTTGTTCACAAATCTGGATTATCTCCAATTATAGGAGTTATTTTTCATATTATTTTTTGACATCTCAACATATGATAGATGTCTCTAGTGAAGTTCGAGTGATACTTGTACAATGTTTCCTAATTAGATCTATATAGAACTTCCAAGAATTTGAGTAGTGTGGTTGTCAATCATGTGTAGATTTTTTAAAAAGGAATAACCCGTAAAGCGTCTATCTTAGATGCTTGTCTGCGGGTAGGATAGTTAGGATAGGGAAGGTAAATGTGAAAAATACGTCACAAACACCCAGACCAATTGAAAATAATTTTTTCTTGAATTAAATAATTGGTGAATGTTACACGTGTGTAAAGTAATCACTTGAACCTGCCTATGACGGTCGTAAGCCCCGTTAATGCCCAGACTTCCATTTTCTTTTTCATCTATGTTGAGATGTCAAAAAATAATATTAATACTATCGTTTTTCGACATGCTAGAATAAAATACTATCTTTTCTTGAATGTTTTCCGCAGATACTTTGTGGCACATTTTATAAACTTTATAAAATTAATTAACTTTGTTTTCATCACTTTTTTCATGAATACAATTTAACCTACCGGTTTCGACAAGAACCTTGTCATCATCAGGGTTTATTTTAATTCTAAAACATTAAAAACATTAATATACTCTCACCAAAAACTTCCACGCACTCCGTAAAAATCCTAAATGTTATTTTTATTATTCATTGCATAGCCATATTCTTTGCAATGAACAGTAAAAATAACATTTAGGATTTTTACGGAGTGTGGAAGTTTTTGTTGAGAGTATTTTAATGTTTTAGAATTTAAATAAACCCTGATGATGACAAGATTCTTGTCGAAACCAGTAGGTTAAATTGTATTTATAAAAAAAGTGGTGAAAACAAAGTTAATTAATTTTATAAAGTTTAATAAAATATTGTCTTTTTAAGTGCTACAACTTTGAAGTCTAGCATAGATTAAGTAAACGCGATAAGCCAAGTGAGACGTTATCGCGGTGATTACTATTTATTACGAGCTAGTCAAACCTGTCATATATATTTTATCGATTATCATGAATCTTTGACCAAACGACTAATGAATTGTCGCTCATCCGACTATAGTAAATAATTTGTACTTATGTAACACATACGATATGACATTGAATAGTGTTTACAGTGAGATAACAGGACAATGTCCGCCCATTTCATACCGCATAAACCAATTGTAAAGGTCATATTAATCGAGTTTTGTTGACTTGTTTTAGCTAGTAAATAGTAAAAAGACAAAGCTAATTACATGATATTTGTGTTTCACGAAGCAGGCTTTTCACTTTTCTATATTTTATTTACGATAACTCTTCTTCTACGTGAGTCCTCTTTTTGTGCATTTCGGTTACCTTTAACTTCATATACCAAAAAAACACGTCTTTAAAGTCTTATTTCTTGACTTGCTCTGCGGTGTAGCCAACAGGTGTCACTTCTTCATCATGAGCCCTCTGAGTTCCACTGCTGGATATAGGCCTCATCCCCTTATTTCCACTTTCTCCGATTGGCTGCTGCTTGCAGCTAGTTTCCACCGCCAAATCGACTATGTCGTCAGACCATCTCTTTTGAGGTCTTCCGACATTTCTTTTCTTCTCCCAAGGTTCTCCATCGTAAAATTTTTGGGGTTCATCTGGGGTCCTGTCTTGCAACATGTCCCGCTCATGGCCATTTTAGTTTTGCTACGCGATCCATGATATTCTCTACTTTGGTTCTTTTCCTGGTAACTTCATTTTTTATTTTATCTCTCAGGCTAAAACTAAGCACGGAACTTTCCATGGATCGCTGTGTGCACTTGAGCTTCTCTGCATTTCTCTTTGTCAGAGCCATAGTCTCTAGTGCATATCGCTCATTCCTTTCAAGAACGTCATAAATCAAAAATCGTCAATTTTCAGTTGTGCATGTTTTCGGAATGCCCAGAAAATGTATATATATCCCAACAAAAGAGGCATATTTTTAACTTAATATTTACCGGCTACAGGGCAGAAAGTGTTGTTTTTGCATTTTGAAGGAAAGGTATTGTTTAATTATTTTTTTAAATATACTTGATATTTTTCAAATGGAGAAAAAACCTTCAGGTTTTACTTAAAAAGATGTGTTGCAAAGTAAAAAGTTCAATAAGTGGCTTGATATTTATTTTTAATACATTGTATTATATTTTTAAACTTTAAAAACGTTCTCCTGAAAAATCAAGTTTTTTGATTTATGACGTTCTTGAAAGGAGTGAGCGATATGTGTTTACTAGCAGTATGCAGGATTCGTAAACTTTTCTTTGTAGACGATAACTCTGCATTATATTATTTATTGATTTAACAATTACTTTAAACGCATTTAAACCATGAAATTTTGTATGAATTGTTATTATTATTTTCTATAATTTTTTTGTTTGTTAATCAAAATAATACTTGACACTGGCAGAAACATCCTTTCACTGGGTGACTGCCAAATAAATAATTTAAAAAAAACATTTACTTGAGTGACATGTTAATTATTGGCCAAATTGCGAGGAATCTAAAAATTAGAATCAAAGAACGTCGCCGTGAACTTACTAATAATTATTTTTCAGAGTTCGCGAATCATATACTGGAAACTAACCACTCATTTGACTCACATACAGTCAAATGATTACACTCACATACACAGGTCAAGTCATGAACAATTTAGAAACTTTAGAAATACATAAAAATATGTATTCTGATAATAATAATAATACATCACCATTATTGTCTATGTTCTCATTAAATAATGTCCAGGCCCTTAATCCCTCCCCGCCGACCTGTATATATGCCCGAACATTAAATAAAAAGTTTTTGCAATCACCTGTTGATGTCCGCCTCCGTGGTGTAATGGTCAGCGTGTTTAGCTGCCGTGCTGGAGGTCCCGGGTTCGATTCCCAGGGGGGGTGAAAATAAATATTAGTCATTTTACATTGTAATATTTATTTAATATTACCCTGGACTGGTTCCTGATGCGCAAGAGTGATCACCTTGCCTTCATGTAAGTAATGATCAAGATAACACTGCGTCAATTCGATGCAGTGCCCTATGCACCATTGGGTGTGGATAAGGGTTATAAGTAAGTAAGTAAAGTTGATGAAAACATCTGTAGTTTTTGAAACTAGTCATGAAATAAAACTCAATAAGTGGTACTATACAAGTGTTTAATTTTGAAATAATCAACTCTGCATTAATCCAATCGGGTGAGGATAGAAATGTCAACTAAATATCGGAATTTTAACAACTGACCCTGATTATTTTAAGCAGTCAGTCGGTTTCCGATCTCACTCTGTGATTTTTCCCATTTCTTGATTTTTAGTTATCTCCCTACACGACAGATGTTCGCACTTGGGACGTCCTTTACTTAGATTTTTCATACATATGATACATAGATAATTAAAATATTACTTAGTCAACTTCTAACGATGTCATGCAATGTCAAATCGCTGCTTATACTAGGTCACATATCTATCCAAGTTTATATGTCATAATGCAACGCTCCTAACGATTTGCGTTTATAATGAAAACCATGTTGGGTCAATAGTTGGATACAATTTTTATTAATGTGTGGAAAATCGTTGTGTGACAGAATTAAAAATGAAGATATAATAAACTTCCGGAAAACTTAAAATCTATAAAAAAATTATCAAACCTTTAAAACTAAATTTAAAAAACATAAAAGACTCTCCCCAACCTAGACACCATACCAATGAATATTTTTTTATTTTATTTATAATTTACACTGTTTATAAAAATAAAATAAAAATTGTAAAACGAACTCCCTCTCTAAACACAAGTATCTACTTAATTAGAGAGGAAGAAACGTTTTTTTTTTTTGTAATTAACGTTTCTACCTCTCGAATATTAAGTTAAAAATATGCCACTTTTGCTGGGATGTAGTACATTTTCCGGGCATTCCGAAAACGTACACAACTGAAAATTGACGATTTTTGATATATGACGTTGTTGAAAGGAGGAGCAATATGTATTTTTATTTCAGTATTTTGCAATAATAATTTATATGAGAAAGATTAGAATACTTATACAGTACTTATGTGAAAAAAACGGGTTTGAATCGTTATTTTTTCAACTGAACATTCCTCGACTTCTACCTGTATTATTTTTTACTATTTCGTATTTAATTATGCCATATAGTTTTAATGGTGATTTTGAAAATAATATTCCTCATATAGTAGTTAATCGTCCAGTTTTACGCTTGCGACAATTACAGGCCACCATAATTACATTGAGGTATAAATTGACTCATTAGCGAATCAAATCTGAGACTTTGAGATCATAACCGCTCTGTTACGGGGGATTCTAAAACAACCATTTATCTTTATATTATGTCTAACCATATATCTACCGCCATTTTATATATTTAAAAACAAAGATAACGCTTATGTCAATATCAGATATTTGAAAAATCACTTGGCAACATTTTTTTTTAAATCTTCATTTTAATCTAATCTCAATGTTGTTCAGATTGGTTGTATTTATTACCTGTCACAATTTATCGTGTTTTGTTTTTCTTATATTTTATTAAATCTTAACGAAAGATATAATATATTTTCATTTATAGCTTGATTTAGCTTAATTAAACGACGCGTCTCTATGGCCCAGTCTGGTTAAATGGAAAAAAAGAAAAAGCACTCATTTATAAAACAAATGTTTGAGGATACATTTTATAATAGTAAATTATAAAGAATAAAACAAGATGTATGTAATTTTTTTTCACATGATTTTTATTTGACCAGTGACCAGTTCTATTATTATCCATATATAAATAGCTCATTTATACTTACTTTCGTTATTAAATGACTTTACGAATAATGAAGGAAGGTTTTACACTTTTATTATAGGTTCTTTTGGCCAAAAGAGATACGTTGCTTACTCCTTTCAACAACGTCAAATATCAAAAAACTTAATTTTTCGGGAGATCGTTTTTAAAGTTTAAAAATATAATACAATGTATTAAAAATAAATATCAAGCCACTTATTCAACTTTTGACTGTGCAACAGATCTTTTTAGGTAAAACCTGAATTTTTTTCCCCATTTGAAAAATATTTAGTAAATTGAAAAATAAAATTAAACAATACCTTTTCTTCAAAGTGCAAAAACAACACTTTCTGCCCTGTAGCGGGTAAATATTAAGTTAAAAATATGCCGCTTTTGCCGGGATATAGTACATTTTCTGGGCATTCCGAAAACACAACTGATAATTGACAATTTTTGATAAATGACGTTGTTGAAAGGAGTGAGCGATGTGTTAGGTTTTGTTCGATGTGTTTCTGTGTTTTGGATGTTGTGGTTCTACATATATACATTTAAATTAAGTTTGTTATTTTTGTGTCTTGTAGTTTGAAATAAATCTTTATTTTTGCTTTAAATATCTAGGATCGTAAGTAATGTATGTATTTAGTAAAGCAAACAAAATATCGTAATTGATTTTTTTTATCTATAATCATATTGACAACAAAAAACATTTTCCAGCCCAATGAATTGAACAGAATTGCTTACAAAAGCATATCTCAAATATTCCTTTACACCCGAAATATCACGTTATTATCTGATGTTTTCGTATACTTACATATTTATTGGTTATGCCTTGGGAAAAACACTTTTATCGAATTTATTAGTCCTTTCAGTTTTTGGCAAACCATTGCGTTTCTAACGCTTCCTACAAATATAGTCGAATATCTAAAAAATATAAAAAGTAATTTCATTAATTAATTCGGCAGTCACTTTGTGGTAATATCTATCGATTTTTAATTTCAGTTTTACTCGGTAAATACCACTATTTCTTAAAACCTATTGTGACACGTGTTTCGATGCATTCCGCATCATTTTTATACGGTGTTTGTATTGTAAATACTAAGACTTCCATATTCTTCTTCTATTTTGAGATGTCAAAAATGTATAAACAATTGGGCTTGTTGTCCCGTGGCTAGTGTCGCGGACTTTTAAGTCAGAGTTTCTTGATTCGAACCCACTCTATCACAATTTGATACCTATTTCTAATAAGGAGCCGTTTAGGCTCAAAGAAATAGTATGAAATTGAAATATTGTGAAAATAATAAAAACACAAATATTTCTCTTTTCAAAAATTAAAAAATATAAAAAACTCCTGAGTGGAGATGATCCAGATTTTTGAACACAATTAAAATTGTTGTTTACAATTTTTAATCATGAATTTCTGCCCAAATTATTTTTGGACAATAAATCTATACTCCATGGACAAACTAATAAATAAATCAATAATATAATTTTCGTATTGACGATTATCAAATATCGTGTGATGTAAGAACTTGCAATGTAATGTATGGACATGAATGTGTGCGTATACATAGATATTTTGTTTTCATAAGTCTTTTAAATTACATGTTGAGTTATTCTCAGAACAGACAAATACCCATTCATATTCGGAGGCAATACAAAATAAGGAAAAACTTCTCAAATGTCAAGGTTGTTTAGAATCTAGAGTCGAATTTTTCTGGAATCAATCGAAATTGAAGTAGGTACTAAAATATTAATCTTCTCGTAATAAAAATGAATTAACGAGATACTTCGAGATAGTTTATACATATTATTTTTTGACATCTCATCAAAGATGAAGAAGAATATGGAGGTCTGAGCATTTACGGGGCTGACGACCGTCATAGGCTGGTTTAAGTGATCACTTTACACACGTGTAACATTCACCAATTCTACCCATTATTGACAACCACACTACTCAAATTCTTGGAAATTCTATATATATGAACCAATTTAGAAACCTTGTTCTTGAATCACTACAACTTCACTAGAGACATCTATAGGTGAGATGTAAAGAAGCTTTTTTATTAAGCAGAAACTCTTATATTAGTATGTGAGATCCGAATCCTGGATTTTATTCACACACATGAGAAACGCCAGAAAATACCTTTTTCATTTTTATTATTAAGCTTATAATTTGACCAGATAATTTATTTACAACATTTTGAGTGTGTCCAAATACTTGTTCACAAAATCTGGATTATCTCCAATTACAGGAATCATTTTCATATTATTTTTTGACATCTCATCAAAGATGAAGAAGAAAATGGAAGTCTGGGCATTTACGGGGCTGACGACCGTCATAGGCTGGTTTAAGCGATCACTTTACACGCGTGTAACATTCACCAATTATTGACAACCACACTATCATAAAATACTGTTGGGACACATACGACCCACTCACCAAAACTATTGGGACAATATGTTCCAATTATATTTTGCAATAATCAAAAAATAATATGATCATTTATTTAAATATTTGTTTTTCCCGTCAAACTAAATTAGCAATAAATATTATGCGCTATAAATATTACATGAATTATTAAAACAAAAAAATCGTATTGAAAGGGTTAATGGAGCAACTTTTTCACAATTTTTTTGCTCGCTATGCGAGTTACTCGTTATGAGAGGTTCCACTGTAATCTCAAGGTAAAATCTACGCACTATATAATTACGCACGTAAGGGTATCATATGCGGTTTTTCACGGAAAAATAGATAAAATCCAGGTACTATTTTATTGCCAAGAACAACGGCTCTCGAACTTTTTTGGTGACGGTACCCTTTTTAAACAGTAAACATATTTCACGCAGCTCTGAAATTAGCAAAACGTGATTTCATGTTTTTTTTTAAGGAATAACTCGCAAAGCCTCTTATTTTAGAGGCCTGTCTGCAGGTAGGATAGTAAGGATAGGGGTCGCATTCAGTCAACTTTTATCCTACTTTTGCCAACTCCATGCTTCACTTTCATACATTACGGTTAGGATGTGTGAAGAAATAACAGTGAAAAAATTGATGAGGCGAAAATGGTTGGCGATAAAAGCAGAGGAAGACCAAGGAAAACTTGACATGATAAAATGGTCAGGTCAGGAGTCGGAAAAATATACGCCGGGTATAGGGAAGAGATGCATGAATGTGGATGGAACGATGATTGTTTGCGAAGACAGGTGTGGCGTTCTATTTTCTCTGCCTACCCCTGCAGAGAAACGGCGTGATGCTTTGTTAGTTAGCGATAATATTAGCATGTGGTGACGCACAAATATTGCTTAGCCATTTAAATTGGATAAATTGTATTGTCGACTCGACCGGAAGCACTGTATGTAGATGTATATGATATATTTAAAGCTACATACTTATATGTTTATTCTTTCAATTTATCAGTGATGGCGGGTAACAGGTCGCTAACCGGACGAGGCTAGTAGGGAACTTGAGAACTGACAAATTAACTCAAGTCTTGTTAATGTCGTATAAAGTAATGCACACAAATCACAATAAACACAATTATTTCATTTATTGTTTCGGCATTTACTTTGTGGTAAGACATGATGATATTATTAAAGAAAACACATGTTTTTTTAGCACTTGAGTTTATTTTATGACGACTAGTTTCGGAAGCTAAGCTTCCATATTCAGGTCTAAATGTAAACTAAAACATAATAAATAATTGTTCTTTAAATAAGGATAGGGGTGAGTTAGGGGGAGGGGGTTAGTCAAGGGGGCAGAGTTTGAAAATAAAGGAATAATGGAAGCAAATGTGAAGAATTTTTAAACGATATATTATTAATTGTTATTACAATTTAAGTTTTTTTGGATTTCTAAATTTTCTAAATAATTTATATTTTGGCTTTTGTATGGTACTAGGTGTCATAATTTTAGTTTATGAGAATGAAATGAGTGATTTGTATCTATTATGTGATTTGCAAATTCCGATAAATAATTACTAAAAAGACCGCTACGATATTCTTTTATTCTAATCTTTAAATTTCTCGCGGTTTGACCTATGTTTAGGGTACTATGGTTAAATAATTTTTAACATGTTATCTATTATCGCGCTATTATACCCGTTGTTTTTTGCAATTAATTAACTTGATTGTGTTTAATTCACGATTATAAAAAAAACAAGTGTTTCTTTAATAATATAAACACGCTTTATGGAAACGTGCATAGATCTGCAAGATCCGTAACACAGAAACAAATCAAATGTAACCCATTTCGCGTAGGGTTTCCAATTTGCCACTTTCCCTACAAAAGTGTTCGCTTTGATTTTTCTTTAATGCAGTGACAGTGAACGTAACTTCAATTTTCTAAATGGGGTCGATGCGTATAGCGCAGTAACTCATAAGACAGCTTGTGCACTACGTGTAATTTAGTCCGGTTTTTTTTTTAATAAAGCGACTACGACAGTTTAGCGTGATCGAATTTACACGCACCGTGATCACGCACCGATCAAGCGCACCGATCCGAAGAAAGACGGCCGAAAGCACAAGCCAATCTAAGCCAATCATCCGTTTTATCATGCTAACCGGATTGCCGGACGGTAAAATTCCGTGTAGTGCACAAACGCCCTTAGTATAAACTTGTATCCCATCAGAAACAATTACATCAGTGAAAAATAACAAACATAACCACAGGCTTCTAAAGTTCATATGACAGACACTTGTACATTATACAACAGAACATACAATTATCAAAATAAATAACAACATACTAGATAATACGATGTAAGGATACCACCATCACCGGTGTGAAGATTCCCGTCTGTGTTGTGGTTACATTCGACAGATGTCGCTGCCATTGTTTTTTTTTTAAGTACATTTTTACCTGTGGCAGGCAAAGACAGCCTGTTACACGTAAAAACACGCGCTCATTCAATTCAACGTTGTGTCTGAATTTTAAAACAATCGGTGAATGTAATATGTACCGAAAATAATTTTAAAAAAATCGGATAAACGAACGTTTACATTTTTACAACATTTTAAGTGTGTCCAAATACTTATTCACAAATCTGAATTATCTATAATTAGGAGTTATTGTTTTTACTTCCTTTTTTTGAACATCTCAACATAGATGAAGAAGAATATGGAAATCTGGACATTTACGGAGCTAACGACCGTCATAGGCTGGCTAAAGTGATTATCGATTGGTGGTCAATGTGGTTGCCAATCATGGGTAGAATTGATGAATATTACACGTATCACTTAAACGAGCCTATGACGGTTGTAAGCCCCGTAAATGCCCAGACTTCCATATTCTTCTTGAGATGTCAATATTTTTTTAATTACCTAACGTCCAAGTGACTCTGAAATCTAGCTACGGTTTATGCAACACCGCTTATCATGACCCTACTCAGGCTTCAACTTTTTAAGTTTCATAGCCTATACCTACTCGTGAGTGGATTTACTCTTTATGTTTAAAGTTACTATCATTTAATGTAATTCATGAGTGAAAATTCTAGGCAAAAACACTCCGCAAAAAATAAAAAGTTTACATTTTTATTCATATAATAATATTAACGGTGCGTAAATGTTGTTTTATTTTGTTGTTTGCCAATTTTCATCCTCAAGGTTTTCCGCCTCACACGCGGGAAGTCAATAAACGAAATGCGCGCCAAAAAAATAGATTTGGCAGCTATTTTTGTTGTCATTGAAGCGAGGTCACGAGGGTGTGCGAGCTGTCCCGCGGCAGTCTGACAGCCGAGTCAGCTGTGGCTGTCTGACGTTACGCGGTTGTCAGGCGTGGCCGCACTATCAGCTGTTGGCGGCTTGAATGCGTCGCGCGTGCGCGATGACCCTAAATATTATGTCATTGGATGTAATAGACATCGCAACGTAGTAATATAGGTACAGTGTCAAAGTGTGAAATGACTGACCCGTTTAAGGGCCTATATGTATATGATAAATTGCAACGTTATTTTCTTTAAACACAGGTAACATTTTACGTAACTGATATTTTTTTCTTAAAACACCGTTTTTGTATTGATAAATATTTTTTCTTTGAAATAAATATATGGTTTTAAAAAGAAAATAATTATTGAAAGGTAAAGGTTAAATATATATATATATATATATATATATATATATATATATATATATATATATATATATATATATATATATATATATATATATATATGTATATATGTATATATATATATATATATATATATATATATATATATATATATATATATATATATATATATATATATATATATATATATATATATATATATATATATATATATATATATATATATATATATATATATATATATATATATATATATATATATATATATATATATATATATATATATATTGAATGTAAGGAATTTAACATTGTTAGGAAACGAATGTAGGAAACGAATCCGTCATTATTTACGTAAAAAATATAGTGCAATTACAAATAATGTTTCATTTGCTATCGATTTTTTTGTATTTCCTGGTAATTATATTATGATTCAAGATATTACGTGCTATGACGATAGACGCGTCATAATATGCCAATACTCGATATACTTGTACAATCTATGGTGTATTATATTCAGTCTTTAGGGTACATTCTGGAAAATAGTTCATTTGAAAAAAAAATCTTTAATGTTTTACGCAGATACATTGTGGCACATTTTATAATCTTTGTGTAATTAATTAACTTTGTTTTCACCACTTTTTTTATTTATACCATTTTATTAAAACCAACCGGTTTCGACAATACCTTGTCATCATCAGGATTTATTTTAAATCAAAAACATTAAAAACATTAAACTACTCTCACCAAAAATTCCACACGTTCCATAAAAATCCTAAATGTTTTTTTTTTACTTAAAAAATAAGGTAGTTTCGAAACTGTTAGGTTAAATTGTATTAATAAAAAAAAGTGGTGAAAACAAGGTTAATTAATTTTATAAAATTTGAAAATTGTAAAAACAATTCATTATTGACTTTATGAAATGAAGTAAAAAAACGCATCGTCATTGCCTTTCAATCTTCCGCATATGTAGGTATCGCGTGTGTTTTCAGACAGTAGAGCGATTTCTCTTTCATCTAGTTTTGGTCAGAATTTAAAGAAGGGAAATAAATAGCAATTTCATAAATTCAACTTTCAAACCTGTGAAAATAGTACAGAAAACAATAATTAAAGTTATTTTGAAAAAAAATATATATCCAACAAAATTATTATTTACATAATTTCAAGTCCCAAACAAAGAAACCATTTAAAAAAACACAATTTTTCAATTACCAAAGGGTGACAAATATTTGAACCTATCAGCAGAAGCTAAACTGGCAGTGCACAACGGAGTCCTGGTTCCAACTCTAATGTATGGAAGTGAAACATGGAGTTGGCAAAAGAAGGATGAAAGTAGACTGAATGCAGTCGAAATGCGATCTCTCAGAAGAATGTGTAACAAAACGATGTATGATAGATGTGCGAATAGTGAAATAAGGAAGGAATGCAAAGCTGAGATAAGCATTATCGATAAAATTAAGAAAGGTGTGTTGAGATGGTTTGGACATGTAGAACGAATGAGTGAGGAAAGAACGGTAAAACAAATTTATGAGGCGAATGTTAGCGGGAAAAGAAGCAGAGGAAGACCGAGAAAAACATGGCACGATCAGGTATGCCAAATACTTGAAAGTGGTCAGGTTAGGAGTCGTAACAATCGGCGGGTATGTATGAGGAGATGCATGAACGTGGAAGAGGCGAAGAATGTTTGCAAGGACAGAGTGGTGTGGCGCTCTATTCTCTCTGCCTACCCCTGCGGGGAAGCGGCGTGATGGTTAGTTAGTTAGTTAGTTAGACAAATATTTGAATTTAAAAAAAAGTTTATCTTCGAGATTCTTAAATGATTTTTCAAGTCCAAAATGTAATACTAAACAATTTCAACAAAACTTCAAATATTTGGGAATTAAATATTTCAATAAACTTCCTAAATAAATAAAAAAAAAATAGAAGATACAAAAGTTCTTAAGGAAAAAATTTATGCCCATTACATATAAATCTTGAAAAAAAATATGAAAAAGACTATTAAACCATTAATTGTATAAAACATTAAACCTTGAGTGTAAGTCGCTCTCCAAGCACAAGAGCTCAGTCTCTTTTTTGGAGAGGTACAGCGAATCTAAAACTATTAGTTTACCATATGTATAAATGTTTAAAAATTGTATTATGTTGTACTTAAAAATGTAACTATATTACATAATAATAAAAAAACACCGTTTCTTGAACGAAGGAAAACGATCGTTTAAATCGGATGTGAATAAAATGAAGTGAGGATCCGCTGAATATCTTTTTTGCTTGAACTTTTCAAAAAACTGTTCATCTTTTAACTGGTTCACAGAATATGGTCTTGTGCGATGTGAAATATCGTACTATGTAGCACCATTTTTTTATCACAGTAATTTCTCCTGACGTTGGCCTTACGCAGTTTATCTGTCAAAACTTGTTTGGCCGAAATCGCCGGAAGTGGTTCCAGCAGTGTCGAGTTATTACGTCAAATCAATTACATTGAATAATAATAGTCGACTACCTGTAACATTGAAATGGTAAACTTGTATTTGCATCCTGCACTCTAATGTTTTTTTTGTTGTTTTTAGATCTGAGTAAATATTATGGTATATTTTATAGACATTGAAATGGCAAGTTTGTATTTGCATCCTGCAATCTGATATTTTGTATTTTTAGACCTATGAAAATATTATGGTTAATTCATAAATTACCCATCTCAGGATTGGGTATTGGAATTTCCCGAATCGGCAGGTGGTAGGTCATTTAAAACTTAAGGAAAAGTATTGTAAAATACGAAAGGTGAAACAGACTTAAAGCGAGATATTTATAGAATTGGCGTTGAATTTGCAGAACTCCAATTTAATTTATATATTAAATGCTAAAGTCAAAAACTGATTTTTAGAGTATACTAAATTGTATTTTATTATTAAAACACATAAAAATAAAATTTGTGACAATTGTACCGCCTTATTATGGCATTTTACGATATAATTGTATAGCTTTAAAAGGACCCTCAGTCCATTTAATCTTCACAGTAGTTTGAAAATCAGTGTTTGATTTTAATATTTAATTTATAAATTAAAGCTAGATTTCTGTTTTTTTAGGAATGTGCTCGTAGATTATTTAATTTAAATTTGAGATATTACAAATGGAATGGGTCGAATGGGGTCTCATTAAGGAGAACATAAAAATACGTATGTAAACCTGTTCCTTTCCTGAAGACATTTCCAAAATCATTAAAAAACTGCCTACATAGGTACATATGTATATAATTATATATATATATGTGCGTGCTAAAACGCTCTACACTCCTGTTCGCACACGATTTTAAGTGTATTTTGTAATAAATTTACCAATAATTATTTCTTTTTATTGAAATATTTAATACATGTAATAGGAAAAATACGTAAATATGGTCAAATATTTAAAAAAAAAATGATAGTTACTTTGGTATATAGCTGAGCCACTCACTAATATTTTTGTCTACCATTCATGTCTTTGAACAGAATAACAACGCATGTGATTACTATTTTGTCTAGGAGTAAGTGTGTACATAGTTGTTGTGGTATATAGTGTTGTTGTCCCGAATGATTATTTGGATTGACCAAGAAATGAGTACGTTTCGAAAACGGTAGGCAAAAATCTATGTGAGCAGTTGTACTTATATAGCTAATATTTGGTATTTTATATATTTTAAAAAATATTAAAAATAAATATAAGTGATTTATTATTAGATTAAAACCAATATTTTTAGCTTTTCCACTTTTTTATTTGACCAGCGACCGGGTTTCGTCGTTACCGACATCATCAGACTGGGTCTGAACAGACCCAGTCTGATGATGTCGGTAACGACGAAACCCGGTCGCTGGTCAAATAAAAAAGTGGAAAAGCTAAAAATATTGGTTTTAATCTAATAATAAATTAAAAATGCAATTCCATCACGAAGTGTCAGTGGATAATATAAATCTATTAAATATAAGTGATTTTTTCACTGTCATATTTATTCAATATTACCCTGGACTGGTACCTGAAGCGGAGGGCTGATCACCTTTCCTTCATGTGTAAACGATCAAGATAACACTGCGTTTATATGACGCAGTGCCCTATGCACCATTGGGGTGCCGATAAGGGTTTTATTTTATTATTTTAATAATATTAGTAAAAAAGGACTCACAGAGATTTTTTGTTTACCGATTTCGAAACGTACCCATCTCTTCGTCAGGGCAATCACTACACCAATATGCAAGCAATATTACACGTCACCACCATAGCACTATTTACACACTTTTAACTACCTAAAATGTTGAAAATAATAAAACATATATTAATTGAATATTAATAATATGGAGAATATAATATTTTGTCAATTAATTCCTGCTATGTGTATCTATGTACTATATACCCATATATGATACCACATTTATTTTACTTAGAATACCAAATGCCAAACATGTAATTCTTTTTAAAATTCACAGTAAAATTTATTTCTGTACGATTATTATTATCAATTTATTTTTATTTCTTTGAAGCTTTTTTGTTCGCATACATCACGTGTCAGATTTATTAGAAATAATATTTTTTTAAATAATTGAATCGATTTTTCAACTCGTATAATTTGTTGCATAGTGCAATACGTTAAATAAATTAAAGTAATAAATTATAAACAAATAATTTATTTGCTATAAAAAGAAACACTGATAATGTAATATTATAACAATGATATTTTACCAAGTTCCCGATGTATACAGTATCAAACAAATTAATTGAAACGAAACTTTTTTGTTGTATTTTCGTAAAAAAAAAGTAAAATCTTTTGTTTATTAGTTATATCACAAATTAATATTTAATATGATCTTATTTGTGCTCAATCAAAAATTTTACTTTTCTAGGCATCTATTATATAAGGTTTTGGCACGTGGATGCCATTTTTTCGTCTCGAAACCATACCTGAATTATGGACAAAATAAGCTTTTCCACCGTAGTGCAATCAATATCGGATAGCCGATTCTTACAGATTGCCGATAGATTTTCAATTAGGTTTATGTCTGGCAAATTCTTGACCAGTCCAACATAGTTCATTGTTTTTGTGTGAAAAACATCGTTTTTTTGGATTTGTGGCAGGGGGTTAAATCCTGCTGAAATATTCCATTACCATTTGACCTTCGTTTTTGTATCTCTGGTAGTATCTTTTCCAGTAGAATTGGGTGATACTTCTCTCTATTCATCATCTCAGTCTCTGAAACAAGCGGTCTTGGTCCATAATACGAGGAACACCTCCAAAAAAATTTTTAGAGGGTGTTGAAAATACCAAAAAAAGTTTTGTTTCAATTTATCTGTTCGATACTGTATTTCACGCTATAAATCAGTTGTGCCGTACATTTTTATTCACCTTGCCCGAATGCAGTTATTTTTTTGCTTTTTATTGTTCTCAGTCAAATATAGAAAGTGAGTTGGTAGTTTTTTTAGTATTGCATATAGTATATATCCTATTATACAGTAATATAAAGTTTTATAACATTGCTTCTCAAACTAGGTATGTTCAACATTGCAATAGATCCTTTAATTATCTTTTAATGAAGAGTATCAATAAAACTAATTCATCGAGCCATAATATTCATCGATAATAGAAGGCTTGTTACTGAATACAAAACATATAATAATAAAAATAATATTAATAACTCTTTATTCCAGCTTGACTAAGTGGTGGGTGCAATATTTAGTCAGCCATAAATGCTTTACAACATTTATTTATACAATAAAATTAAAAATAATAAACAAATAAGAATAAAAAATAATGAAAAGAAACAAAAAAAAATTTATATTAAAAGCATTGTTAACTTTGTGTTATGGTAATATAACACTTATCATTTATCGTTCACTCTGTGTACCTCTTTCTCTCTTTAAATTTTTTTTTTCCTTTTTTTTCTTTCTCTCTTTCAAATTTTATATTTTGAATAAATGTCAGACCGTAACAATTTCATTTTATTCTCCATTTGACCTGATGATCAAATGATAATTCCGAAACTGGTATCACGAAGTAGTGTTTTTTTAAGTGGTTTACATAAAGTGAATGATGAATGATAAGGAGTGTGTTGCAAAGCATATGATTTACTCGCATGTTGCCTTAATTATCCTTATGTTGGGGTGTGCACATTTTTGTGCATTTCGGTTACCGTTAACTTCATATACCAAAAAACACGTCTTTAACGTCTTATTTCTGGACTTGCTTTCCTGTGTAGCCAACAGGTGTCACTTCTTCATCATGAGCCCTCTGAGTTCCACTGCTGGATATAGGCTTCTTCCCCTTCTTTCCATTTCCTCTGGTCGGTTGCTGCTTTGAGCCAGTTTTTACCCCCCACAGCGACTATGTCGTCGGACCATCTCTTTTGGGGTCTTCCGACACCTCTTTTATTCTCCCAAATCTCCATCGTAAAATTCTTGGGGTCCATCTTAATGGATAGATGTCATCATAATACAAAAATATTATCGAATTTTTCTGTCATCATTCCGGTACGATCTAATATCGCCCGCGAAAAATTACATTTCTTTCGCAAAAAAAGTGTTAGCAAAAAAATGTTTGGGAACTCAGGGATTTTGTAAAGGATATGAGAATATTAGTATTAAGGATTGTGTAACAAATTGCAAACCGATTTAAAAGTAGCGCAATATTTCACTTTGTGGTTCGGAGTAATAAACCAATAAACCTGTTCTCTCCTCGCCCATGAAACATTCGGATAGACATATATATTAATTTCTCTCTTTGGAATATTAATAATTTATGTAATACATACATCTGAACAACTTCAATATTGTGCATTACGCATAGCCTAATGTAGTAGTACGTTAATGAAATTCAGTTCATGATATTTTGTCGGATTGTGGTCCCGTGGTTAGTGTCGGACTCTCGAGTCCGAGTTTCTCGGTTCGAACCCACTCTACCACAATTTGATACTTATTTTCAATAATGAGCCGCTTAGGCTTCTTTTTTATATATGCATAGTATGTTTTTTTTGGCAAAGTATAAAATTACAAATACTTCTCTATTAATTTGTTTTTATATATATTTTATTGCTAAGTAAATAGAAGAAGAAAGCATTTAATGGTAAAAGAAATGTGTTTTAATACAACATTGTGATGCTTCTTAAGGGTGTATTCGCATACAATTCACTACACGACCGGCTGTGCGAGGAGCCACACGTGTCTCCGCGCCCATTTTATTTTTTTTTAATATATAATTTTTCAAACTTTTTTCAACTCCTTACCATTCAATAACTCTTTTTTCAAAACTATGTATTTACATCGAAGAAAAACTTATTTTGTTGAGTACAAAAACAGTGTTTTAAACAACAACAAAAAACAATTACGTTCAATGTTACCTGGGTTTAAAATTAAGTTGCGGGCTATCGATTGTCCCGCCTTAAAATTCATATTCGGAAAGAAAATATATGAAATATAATTGTTTCATAAACTATATTCAATCTACTCATCCATCACAAAGAAAAGACAAAATAATATTATGTACAATTATTCTAATCGCTTATTATAATTATTCTAATTTTCTTTTAAAACCCTATGTGTAGATGTAGACATATCGCTCACTCCTTTCAACAACGTCGAATATAAAAAAAACTTGATTTTTCAGAAGACCGTTTTTAAAGTTTAAGAATATAATGAAATGTATTAAAAATAAATATCAAGCCACTTATGACCTTTTTACTGTGCAACAGATCTATTTAGGTAAAACCTGAAGGTTTTTTCTCCATTTGAAAAATAATTAGTTCATTAAAAAAAATAATTAAACGATACCTTTTCTACAAAATGCAAAAACAACACTTTCTGCCCTGTAGCGGGTAAATATTAAGTTTAAAATACGCCGCTTTTGCTGGGATATATGTAGTATATTTTCAAGGCATTCCGAAAACATGCACAACTGCAAATTTACGATTTTTGATATATGACGTTGTTGAAAGGAGTGAGCGATATATCAATTTATTACGAAAGTTTTCGGGATTTTGTGTCTTCAAAACATCTATAATGCATGTTGTCACGATCTCACAAAATTTATGTTCTTTTCGGAGGCCTGAAGTTACACGAAAACACCTGATAATTTAAAATGATTACTTTCTTATTGATTTTTGTGAATCTAGGTATAAAACCAAACTGTCATATTACCGTACGTACCCAAAAACGTCTATTCATATGAAGTTATTATTTATTACATGCAAACAAAACCTATTGATTGAAAATTATAGTACTTGTATACATGGACATCTAAGTCAAGTGATAGAATTGTTTAATTTAAAAAAATATAAATTTTTGAGCTATTGTGGAGGATAATAATAATAAAATCAGCGAATATATGAAATTCGTATGACGTCATATTTGCGAAATATTTTCGTTCCGTTCGTATTAGAAAAAAAAAAACTAATTTTTCACTAAGGCTTTTTCACTATTTGACGTAGTTGGGTAGACGCTCGACTGTGAAACTGGCGTCGCGGGTTTGATTCCCGCCAATTGCCAAAAAGAATTCAAGAAAGATTTATTTTCAATTGGTCTGGGTATTTGTAATGTATTTTTCACATTTTACTTTCCCTATCCTTACTATCCCACCTGCAGACAAGCGTCTAAAATAGAAGCTTTGCGGGTTATTCCTTTAAAACAAAAATTGGGAGCATTATTGTTTTGTGACATACAAACAAAAAAAACTCATGAAATATGTATATATATATATATATATATATATATATATATATATATATATATATATATATATATATATATATATATATATATATATATATATATATATATATATATATATATACATATATTGTGTTTGAACACTAATTTTCCTATAAGATTAGCATTTTCCGACATGGCGTTTTATGACACGGGGTAACTTAAACTGTAAACCGAGTGTTTAGTTCCCATGGCGACGGATAAACCTTACCCCTTTGTTCGCGATAATCACTGAAAATATTTCAGTTTTTCCGACGCCCTCTACCCGCGAGTGTGCGTAAATTTGTTCATCTTTATTTATTTACTTTCGTGTAAATCATTTCGGGCATATTAATTGAATATTCAAGGAATGTATCTATTAAAGGACTTGTCTGTATTTCAGTGAATTTTTAACGTGCATTAAATAACGTTTTACATGCTACAATGCACGTTTTGTGAATTCAATGTACATTCTATTCATATAATTTTTTGACATCTCATCAAAGATGAAGAAGAATATGGAAGTCTGGGCATTTACGGGGCTTACGACCGTCATAGGCTGGTTTGAGTGATCACTTTACACACGTGTAACATTCACCAATTCTACCCATTATTGACAACCACACTACTCAAATTCTTGGAAGTTCTATATATATATGAACCAATTTAGAAACCTTGTTCATGAATCACTAGAACTTCACTAGAGACATCTATTGGTGAGATGTAAAGAAGCTTTTTATTAAGCAGAAACTCTTATATTAGTATGTGAGATCCGAATCCCGGATTATACACACACATGAGAAACGCCCCGTAAATGCCCAGACTTCCATATTCTTCTTCATCTTTGATGAGATGTCAAAAAATAATATGAAAATAACTCCTGTAATTGGAGATAATCCAGATTTTGTGAACAAGTATTTGGACACACTCAAAATGTTCTATTCATATTATAAAATGCAGTGTTAGTAATATTCAAAGGAGTATTTTACATAAGTATTAGGAGTATTTAGTCCGCCTCCGTAGTGTAATGGTCAGCATGCTCGGCTACCGTTCTGGAAGTCCCGGGTTCGATTCCCAGGGGGGTTTAATAAATATAAGTGATTTTTTCACTCTAATATTTATTTAATTTTACACTGGACTGGTACCTGAAGCGGAGGGCTGATCACCTTTCCTTCATGTGTAAACGATCGAGATAACACTGCGTTTATATGAAGCAGTGCCCTATGCACCATTGGGGTGCGGTAAGGGTTTTATTATTTAGAAAAAATATATTTTACATAAAAATTATTGGCGTATACAGGACACGATTGGATTGAACATAACATGAATATCAAATAACGTACAACTCTTTTTATAAACCGCCTTTAACATAAAACTAAAAATATTATTATATTGTTATAAAATAAATAAAAAGATTCAAGGTTAGGCTAGTCTCAAAAATACTTTGTACTAATAATACTTTGTAAAAATGACATCTTTGGGGTTAAGTTATCTTAATAGTTTGTACAGTCTTATAGCTTTTGTATGATTATTCAAATTTAATTCGTATTAAAGCTCCTCTCAGCTAAGCACACAAATCACAGTTAACACTGTTTATGAAAACCAATCCCCAAACACAAAACAAATCCCAAACACATCAAACAAAACCTAACATATACATACATACCTCTTTTGGTCAAAATAACGTTGAATTTTTTGCAATACTTACAGTTTGTAAAACCCGCTGTCAGTATCCACAAAGTCCTTAAAAAATAAACTTAGTTTAAAAGAGCTGTTCATTAATAGATAACAGAGGTGGGTAGTTCTGAAATAGATCGCATCATTCGGCCATGTCGTATTTGATTGCATATCGCCCACTCCTTTCAAGAACGTCATAAATCAAAAATCATCAATTTTCAGTTGTGCATGTTTTCGGAATGCCTAGAAAATGTACTATATCCCCACCAAAAGAGGCATATTTTTACTTAATATTTACACGCTACAGGGCAGAAAATGTTGTTTTCGCATTTTGAATAAAAACGTATTGTTTAATTATTTTTTGAAATATACTAAATATTTTTCAAATGTAGAAAAAACCTTCAGGCTTTACTTAAAAAGATGTGTTGCACAGTAAAAAGTTCAATGAGGGGCTTGATATTTATTTTTAACACATTGTGTTATATTTTAAATCTTTAAAAACGTTCTACTGTAAAATCAAGTTTTTTGATTTATGACGTTCTTGAAAGGAGTGAGCGATATCATAATTATATTTTTCGTATAGTTTTATAATTATTGTAAAAGTATTGTAAAATGTGCCCTCGGCACGGGAAAACTCAGTAAAGGCACATTATTGTGATTTGTAATTATGTGTTTTGGTGAAAAATAAATGAATAAATAGTTAGACTTCAATTTACATATAACCTGAACTAGTTTCCTTCTACCGGCAGTTCTACTTCCGATTTTCCCCTTAGCTTCCGTACTTCAGCGTATAAATTATGTGTTTTGTTCTAAAATATGTGTGGCGTACTATTGATTACGGCCTGCAGTCGTTTCACCCTTACGAAATATTTCATTTGCACTATAAACGCGCAAGAAAGAGGATTATTTTACGATTTCTCTTTTATTTTACTGTAAATAAAAAACATAAATGTGAAGTGGTGAATAATTATGAAAATTCTATTATTTTAATATTACATAAAATGAAAGAGTGTGTTTTTTGTTGGATATAAGCACAAATAAAGTTTTCCTTATTAAGAAATCTTTGAATCGAACGGTCACAAATAAGTTTTTCAAGAGAGCACGCAGTTTTTTTTTAAATATTAAAATAATTGTGTTTTTTATGATGGCAAATTATAAATAATCTGTATTAAAACACATTCTTAAGTTCTTTATGACTTAATCAAATTATAAAGTACTTGTGAGTAAAAAAATACATTGTAGGCAGTTTCTACTTTTGTGATGTGTATTAGTCGAATTTACTCGTATAGAAGCACCAGTAGAAAGAATATAACATCGGATTAATTTGTAATAATAATTTATACTTGAAAATGACCAATCTAACATAATATATAAACATAAAAAATATTTATAACACTTTAATTATTTATGGTAAACCTCTACGTATTAAATTCTTAATCGTAAAGAGACCTTTTGCGCGGTTTGATTGACCCAATTATTCAGTGATGAAGTATTCAAGTACCAGTATGAAACGACATTAAAAATATACGTGAACTTTAAATAAGTAAATTATTTTTTATATAATCTAATAACTCCGCTATGTTTGGTTCTCGTACCCATAATACGACGCAGTGAAAAGTGATTTAAATAAACCTTTAAACATGAATTGTGTTCACGCCTTAGATATGTGTCTCGGTGTCTTCGTTTCTATAGAGTGATGTGTTTGCTATTTCAACCCGAATTGTCCTATAATGGAGCCAGGACACGATTGGTGGGAACTTTCACCTAAGAAAGTTATCTTCAGCGTTCCTGAATGTTTAGCAGCTATAGATGGAATGGTTTGTTGTATATAATTATTGTTATTATGAAATATAGGTTTTTTATTCGGCATACACAAATATACATTTTAAGTTTACAATAAGTGCCCTTACTGGGATTTTCCGTTCTATAGCACATTTAAAAGATATAGAAAGGATAGTGAACGCTAGGAACAGAGTGAATGGTGCAAATAAATCAGTTACACCAAATAAAAGCGTAATAGCGGAAGCTAAACTGGCAGTGCACAACGGGGTCCTGATACCAACCCTTGTATGAAGTGAAGCGTGGAGTTGGCAAAAAAAGGATGAATGTAGACTGAATAACTACGAACATTTTAAATTACAAATTTTCGTAAATTACATTATGTAATTCGATAATATCGATTTTTTCAAAACTTTGTTTCGAGATTGATCATCGATAAAACGATAACCCTCTTATCAGATAAAAATTACTTTTAATTGATAAGAAACTTGCCGTATTGTATGTACAAGTAAATGCAATTATATAAGAAAAAAACATCTATTTTTACGATATAATACGACATTTACGATATTTATTGTAATATTTATTTAGATTTATTTATGTGTGAAAATGCGATTTCACTAAATTGTGCACACCCAGTGCACTGGGTATGCATCCCCATCATAATGTACATCCTCCACTGCAGTGGAGCTTTTATATATATATATAAAGAAAAAAATACTGCATATTTTTGCAAATGATCCATAGCAATGGTTGTAACCGATCTGTGTGGTAGTTATTGACCCCAAAACACACGACTTTGGAAAATTTCGTGGAAATCAGTGAAGAATGAATTATTTCCAATTATGTGTTCACGGTATGTAATTAGATATACTGTTCCAAGGGCGATTGATCAATTACAAGAATTGAATTATTGTCAATAGTAATTCGTCACAATGGATTATGACTGCTTGATTATGATTCACTTGAACCAATTTTCGTAAATTTTCACCTTCAAGGACAATTTTATTAAATTAGTTTGGTTTATTTTCCCGGTTCGTAAATATAAAATGGATTTTTGAATCATTAAATACAACACAGTACCGAGGTAAAAAATATTATCGTACACTGTTTCACAGCAAAATTATGTCATTAAATGTCGGCAGCCGCCCAAGGGCTTAAGAAAAAAAACTGCGTACCGTAGAGCGGGGTACTTGATTCTACTCTACCAATTTTATAGAATTGTTTCATGTCAACACCGCAAAATATGGAAATTAGAAAGTTATTTTAACTATTTAATTTTTGCTCACACATATGTAGATGTATAAGCAAAAGGTATGTACTATAAAAATTATATATGTTTTTATTGTAAGATAATGTCAAAAAAATACGAAAAATCTTCGAATATTCGAACAAAAAACCCTGCTTCACACATATTGAATGTCGGAAATGGTATTAGTTTTTTTTTAAAGTAATTTTGATTTTTATATAATAGTTTATTTTAGTAATTTTGATTTTTAGATATATATATATATATATATATATATATATATATATATATATATATATATATATATATATATATATATATATATATATATATATATATATATATATATATATATATATATATATATATATATATATATATATATATATATATATATATATATATAATAGTTTTTAATTAAACTTAAAATTGTTTGTTTTGCCAAGTTTTGTTCATCACTCAATGTGTTAGTAAATCCAAACGAAACATTCATAATTAAATAATTAACAGTAATTATCGTTTCGTGATAGACGTCTCTAAAATCACTCCGCGAGGTTTGTAAATTATATCAATATTTACACCGCCCGCATAAACACGCCATTTTCTATGTAAGAATAAAATACCGAAGTAATTATCTCCCCAAGGAAGTTACAATTATTCATAGCCTCTTAAATGTTGGTAGGTACTTTATCGTAAGCTTATAAACCCTGGAAAATTTCGATTTATAATACTGGCAATCTCTTTTTTACTAGTCTTCATTTAAACATTAAAATCTGCTAAAGAAGAAAGTTTTTTGGATTTAATTATTCAAATTCAAAGTAGCTTTGATAAATTCCAAGTCACAGCTTTAAATCTTATTATTTTATTTTATGTTTCTGATACTATTCTTTTTATACTGAATTTAATTCCTGGAGCGCCTACAGGAATATTATGATATTCTATATGTATCAACAGAGACAAAGCATAATTTTATAGAAAAAAAATGACCTTACCAAAACCCACTCAAAAAAATCACCTGAGACGCCTGAAAACATATTTTTTTTATCATTTATATTTGAAGCACTAACTTTGTGATTTTCCATTTTAAAATTAAAATGAAACTTTTTTTAAATCACTATAAATATTTTATTATAACATAATTATAATGTCTTACCGGTTTCGAAGCTAACCGCTTCTTTATCAAGACTGATTATATATTTTTTTTTTACATATTTTTTTAAATATATTAAAAATTGCGAATAGTCGTTTGGTAAAAATCTTAAATGTCAAGTTTTTATTACTGATTTAGCTGTTTTTAAGACGTCAAATGAGCGCTTAGTGTAGGAGAGGGTTTTAAAAAAATATACATATATATATATATATATATATTGCCTAAGAAAATTCTCCTTGCCTATTATGTTCAAGGATTTCATTCAGTTTTCATCTTAAAAATGACTGTGAGCGTGTATAGTAAATAATAATTTAATAAGTTGATCCCTAAAAACAAAACAATAAATACTATGAATTCAATCCTATGTTTCCTTTTACAAAAAATCTTGTTCCTTAACCCCCCTCCCCTTCCTTATATTTACTACCCCATAAACCGCTAGATATCCCCCTAAATATTTTTTGCACGTTAGTTTTAATTTTCACCTGTAGATGAAAATATCTGTAAGTTTCGAAACTAGTCGTGTATAATAAAAATAAAACTCATTAAGTGGTTTATTACAAGTATTTAATTTAAAAAAATAATAAAAAAAAAAAATTTATAGATATTTCAACACGATACAAAACGTCTATCGTTTTATACGGAACAAGTTGGAAATCTGAACGTTCCAGGGCTTACGACCTGGCATTTTACAGGCCCAAATGAACACTTTATACACTTGTACGACGTTCACCATTCTGCCCATTAATGAACATCCATACGGTTTTTGTAGGGTGAATAATCAAGTATCTATTAAATAGTAATAGTAAAAATAATGATAACGAAGATGTGGTTAGGTTGGTAAGGCAACGAAGGAGACAATGGTATGTGAGGAGAATGGAACCATCCAGACTTCCCCACATTGCACTGCAAGGCAGACGACTCCTGGGCAGACCACCAAAGGGATGGATCGACAGTTCAATTCAACCATCTTATATCAATCAAGATTTGTCACCATAGTTCATTTATTTCTCTTGTCATATTTTCTAAGTAAGACACCACAAAATCTGATAGATATTTATGCCTTATTGCCTCATTGCCTCATTAATTTTTGTAGGAGAGAGTTTAATGTAGATACAAAGCAAAATATCATACTATTTTTTTGTTTCTTCTCAGGGTATGGCCTTCACCATTGAGGAGCGTCAGGCCATGGGCATCCATGGGCTGCTTCCTCCGAGGGTGAAGACCCAAGAGGAGCAAGTGGAGTTGTGCAAACTATCTGTGAACCGCTATGAAGATGACCTCAACAAATACATCTATCTTATGGGACTTTTGGTAACTAAATGTTATTTTATCTAACAACATTTTGAATGTGTCCCAATCCTTGTTCACAAATCTGGATTAACTCCAATTATAGGAGTTATTTATCTTATTATTTTTTGACATCTCAACAAATATGAGGAAGAACCCCTTTTTTTAAATCTCCGAATGTTTCTTAATAGTTTTATAACATAAATGTGGAATTGTTTAATTGGCTTTTTTTAATGTAACTATTTTTGTTAATGTAATGTAATGTTTGTTATTTTCAATGTAACTATTGTTTATTATATCATTTTTTTATATGTAAAGCTGTACAATTCCCGAACAAATAAAATAAAATAAAAATAAATAGAATATGGAAGTCTGGTCATACCTAAGCCCCGTAAATAACCAGACTTCTATATTCTCCTTCATCTATGTTGAGATGTCAAAAAATATTATTATTTTATTTATTTAATTTTTATATAAATAAAAATGTTATATAAATAAATATGTAAATGTTACTTTGTTCAAAATCTTAAATATCCTGAAGTTACTTAACAATTACTTTTTAATAACATTTTTTAACACTAATTGCTATTATTAGGTCTAGGGGTACATATAATGGTGGGTATTTCAGTGGGTCATAGAAATTCACATTAACTAATAATAGCAATTATTGTTAGTATATGAGGACACTTTGTAAATATTTTTAGTCAGTGTTTGATAATGTCTTAATAAGGCGAAACGCGTCACATATCATAAATGTAAATAAAGTAGAATTCAATCTATTAACCGTGTTTAATTTTGGATATATTAATAATAAAACCCTTATCCACACCCCAATGGTGCATAGGGCACTGCTTCATATGAACACAGTGTTATCTTGATCGTTTACACACGAAGGAAAGGTGATCAGCCCTCCGCTTCAGGTACCAGTCCAGGGTAATATTGAATAAATATTACAGTGAAAAAATCACTTGTATTTATTTGACCCCCCTGGGAATCGAACCCGGGACCTCCAGAACGGTAGCCGAGCGTGCTGGCCATTACACTACAGAGGCGGACAAAAATATATTACCCAACAATTCAATATGGAATTCTACCAACTGTCTGCAGTTACAATAAATAGGCATTATTTAAATTTTGGCAGACAGATAATAAAAAAACAAACAAGTGTATTTTAAACAAAAAGCTATTTACGCTGTTAATTTTTTTTTACAAGATGTTACTATGTTTTTTTTATTTGTTTGTGCAAAGGATCGAAATGAACATCTGTTTTACCGATTCGTGGGAGAGAACGTGTCCACCATGATGCCCATCGTGTACACCCCGACAGTGGGTCTGGCGTGCCAGAAATATGGACTGGTGTACCGTCGACCGAGGGGACTCTTCATCACAATTCATGACAAGGGACATGTTTATGATATCCTGAAAAACTGGTAAAGTACAAGCATTTTATTTTAATAATTAATTGAAATTTGAGTTATATTTTTGAGTTTGTTCAAATCTTCGTACATTATACATAAATCCCCTACTTAACAGAGGATTATTATTATTTAAAAAAAATATATAAATATTAATATTTATAATATTTTATAAATATTTAGTTTTTTTATCAATATAATAGCTCCCAACTAGCGCCTGAGTATATGTCTTTAGCATGTGGGGCTATGTATATAAGTATTAGTGCCAATTAGCGCCCGAGTATATGTTATAAATATATTAAATGAGAGAGATAACTTTTTTGAAAAAGGAGTATGGAAGTCTAAAAATTTACAGTACTTATGATCATCCCTGAAATACCATATTAACCCTTTGCCCTTACCACAGACGCAGAGGCGTGCACTCTATATAGGCAGAAAAGCAGCTGGATTACTCGTATTCCATATAGAAATACCACCAGTGCCTGCTATCCTTACCCAACCCTACTGCTTACCCTGAATAAAAACTCTGTGTACGCCACTGCATATACAAGCAAAAAAAATCCTTTGTAGATTTGTCTGTACTTGATACAGGTACCCAGGTGGAGAAACAGCTCATACTGATTTTGCCGTATTATTTTACGAGTTAGTCAAATGTATTTTTGTAGGGTGGCTCTATGTGTATGGACTGTAGAGGACTGTTGCCCAATGTTGGTATTATTTCATATGTTTCGAACATATCTTAATATCATATATTTAAAATTTTAAAAAAACTTTTCCCTTTTCTAAATAAAATCTTAATCACTAACTCACTAATCAAAGGGTTACATATTTTGTAAAAATGGATTTCCTTTAACACATTGTTGTACGGTTTTTTCATCAACCCCGACCCTAATAATACTCAGACAGTCTGCTGCCCGACCCTCAGTATATTAGTGACAAAGCCAATTCCAATCTGTACAATGTTTTTTGGCGTCTCTTGTGCTCTACCAAAAGTTAGCAAATAAGTGTTTCTTGCCCTCTACCAACAATATGTAAAAGTCAATTTTAAGCACTTATTTATTTATTTGAGTTAACAACAGCAACATACATGAAACAAAACATAAGAATACACATTTAATAAAGCCAATTATGGTTAACCACAGAAACGCATAATGATTAGTACAAAATATTTAGTGTAGATCTAGCAAATGAACGCGTACCTATGAGGGGGCGAATGTGGATGAGCTTCTAGCAAATGAACGCGTACCTATGAGAGGGCGAATGTGGATGAGCTTCTCGCAAACAATGTGTTCACAAAAAAGAAAATACAAAACTCTCTATTGGATGTAAATGTACTTTATCAATCAATAATTAATCAATTTCAGGCCGGAGGCTGATGTCCGCGCTATTGTTGTGACAGACGGAGAGCGAATTCTGGGTTTGGGAGATCTCGGTGCCCAGGGCATGGGCATCCCGGTTGGTAAACTGGCTCTGTACACTGCTCTTGGAGGCATCAAACCGCACCAGTGTCTGCCTATAACCCTCGGTAACATTTTCTATAAATCCTTCTCTTGGCTTCTCCATCAGCCTGTATTAACTGTTGAACGTAGGCCTCTCTAAAGAATATTTATTGAACATTTAATAGAAATAGGCTAAAGTCTTAAAACTGCTAGAGATTAAAATGAATATTTTTATTTTCATAGGTTGTATTTATGTTGAACGTAGGCCTCTTTAAAGAAGATATACTAAGCATATAATATAAATAGGCCAACAAAGTCATCAAACTCTAAAACTTATAATAAATCTTTTTATTTACATTTTTCACATCCTAGGAATTCCAGGCTTATAATTAAAGATATCCGAAATACAAATATCGCTCATTTGGTGCAACAATGACGTAATTACACATTTTTAAAACAATTTAAATATGTCAAAATGTGCGGAAAGACTATTTACATCGGGAGAAACATAGACGGAATCAATTTTGTGGTGAAATGCTGTAAGATGGCGCGAGTGTCATTGTAAAATTGAGTAAAATGGCACCATTTCTGTTGCTACAATGTCTGAATGGCATCTTCTGTAATAAAGTGTAATTACGCCATTGTTGCACTAAATGAGCGATATGTACCTTCAAGATTATCCATCTCAATTCTATATTAATATTCCAGTTTCACAGTATTGATCTCATTCTATAAAGTTCATCTAGCCATTTTAATATGTTAAAAATTGTATATAAATTATAAATATAACATTTTGCAGACGTTGGAACAAACACTCAATCTCTCTTGGATGATCCTCTTTACATTGGTCTCAGACATAAGCGCGTCACGGGTCAAGTGTATGACGATTTCATTGATGAGTTTATGCAAGCTGTTGTTAAACGATATGGACAGAACTGCCTCATTCAGGTATATTAATTTCCTAACTGTCATTTATTTTTTTCCAGTATATGTCTTATTTTATTTGCGTTATTTTTTATTACATTCTAACTCTACATAATCAATGTAAAATACGATAATGCGTTTATTAACATTTATTCTAATAAAATTATTTATAAATTGTTAAGGAGTTTAACAACTTGGAATACAATTTAGATTTATTTTGTTAAATGTAAATAAAAATATGAATGTGTGACAAATAATTAATTCTTTTTGACTAGAAAACTGTCTAAAGACATTTGTTTTTGTCTACGTTTAAAAATTTGGCAAAAATATGCCACAGCTTTATCATTTATATGTTTATAATATCGACATTTATAATATCTATTTGAGTTGCTAATGGAGTAATAATGTTTTTCGGATGGATATGTGTCTTTATTTAAATGGGTTTTAACAACCGCTCTTTCAATACCTATATAATCTGTCTTATGAATAAAAATAAATATTATAAACATATTTTATTCTTTACTAATTATTCAAAAATTTTCTTATGATATATATCAATATACCTTATTATAGTTTGAAGACTTTGGCAATTCTAACGCATTCCGCCTGCTCGCAAAGTACAGAGGACATTACTGCACATTCAATGACGATATTCAAGGAACAGCTGCTGTAGCTGTTGGTGGACTTTTGGCATCGATAAGGATAACAAAGACCAAGCTATCTGATAATGTAATCGTCTTCCAAGGAGCTGGAGAAGTAAGTTGCAATATCAATAGATAATCATAATATATATTTATGTTTCTTATCTGTACCTCAGACAATTATAGTCATCTTGATTGTAAATTACACTGAGGCGAAATAATCAGTCACTAATAGTCAATAAAGACTTAATTTTAACCCATATTTATTTCTGTAATGAATCTGGTAGCATATTCTAAAAACATACACACTTCTTTATGATGGGTAAACTATGGTGACACAAGTAAAGACCAGTATCTTAGAACTTGAACTTTAGTTACTTAAGCCCAGTACAAAAAAAAATTAATCTGTATTTGGTTTACAATAATGAATGTATCGTGAAAATAAGTGTCACCTATCAGGGAAACAATGAATCATGTCAATACGTTCATTATTGTAGACCAAATACAGATCTAAATATTTTTTTTGTACTGGGCTCAAGTAACACATCATAGTTCAAGTAGCCCCGTTCTATGGTACACATTTTTACCCAACACACAGGTTTTTTAGGAGGGGGGGAGGGGTTATTTGGCAGTTGATCTCGGCATGTCAAAATCGGTATTTATGATTATTATTTATCGGATTACTAATTACTGCAATTACAATACCTACCTTTTATTCTTAAATCATCGATTGATAAAACAAGATATATTAAACATTTACACATGTATAAGGTTTTTTTACAGTTATCATCTTAGTAATTTGAAAAATAAAAAGGATTACATAGTAGTAAGTAATTATTTTAATAAAAAGATGTTCCAGACTATTTAGGTATTTATTCTAATATTTCAATTTTCTTATATTTTTGTGATAAGTGAATCGAATTTAATAATAATTATTCAGTGGCTGACTTAGACAGAACAAAAGTGTGGGTAAATCTGTACTGGTTTTATTTTACAACTGACCAGGACCAATGCCAGAAAAAAACCAGTACTGGGAATGGTCTCCGTTTACCGTAAACGGATGTGGATTTATAATGTGTATCCAACATTCCAATATGAGGCATACTATTTTAAATGTAAATGTTTTTTTAATTGTTTCACAGGCATCTCTAGGAATAGCAGAACTTTGTGTCATGGCGATGAAAGCAGAAGGAACTAATGAAGCTGAAGCCCGTTCCAAAATTTGGCTAGTCGACTCTAAAGGTCTCATTGTCAAGAACAGACCTGATGGAGGAGTTAATGAACACAAAGCAAAGTTTGCCAAATCTCACGAACCCATCAAGTCTCTCAAGGATGTTGTCTGTACTGTCAAGCCGAGTGTTCTCATTGGTATGCACTTTTTACTTTTTTATTATTCTTCTCTTCTCCGTCTTAGTCCTCATTATTGAGGGTTGTGACCCTCGAGGAAGGAATGACTCTTCTCCGGTTATCCCTTGACTGCGTTGCACGTAGCGCTCTAACTACCGAGGTGCCTGCTGCTGCCTTAACTTGATCGGTCCATTGTTTGGGGATCTTCTTCTCCCTCTCTTCCCCTCCAGGCTACCAATCACAACCAATCGTTCCAGGCTATTCACATTGCCACGCGCAACCTCTCCAAAGAACTGAAGAATCCGTCATGTATAGACATTTTTTTATCAAAACTAAATAAAATTTCATGACTTGATACTTTTTTCGTTGCTACGTTAATACATTTTTCTCTGAATGTATGTAGATTTAAAATTATGTACACCACGTAGTTAAATGGAATCAACACCCAAAAGCCTAATCACTGTTTCTCTTACAATGTAAAAAGTTCAAAACCTTTTGCCAAAGTAATATGTGATTTAAAAAAGTTTTTTTACCTCTTTTGAGGCATGGCGCATTGCGATGCGCATACTGAAGCGCACATTGATGTGCACGCTGATGCGCACATTGATGAGCAAATCGCTGGAGCGCACGCCGATACGCAAGTCAATACGCACGTCAGCACGTACATCGGTGTGCACGTCAATACGCATATTGATACACGTGTAAATGTGAACTTTGGTATGGATGTTAATACCCATGGCAATGTGCGTGTCAACAAGGTCCAGCGGATAATAAAACCGCAAATATCAAAGGATTGCAGTACGTAATTCTGTATTTATTATTAAAAATTAATAAAACTAAAATAACGTTTCTTTCACTAATTTTAATTAAAATATAGATGGCAAAATTCACGTAAAGTTTATGTAATCTATGAATATAATCATAAACAGTACAGTCCAGATATTCCAAACTAATTGGGACGGAACCTTGTTTGGATTAGCCTAAATAACCGTGATATCGTGGTTGGAAGCAAAAGAACGAGTCTCTTGTTATAATAGTGGCGTGTAGTATGTCGATATACGTTTTCGGAACAGACCACTCTTCTTTATTGGTGTAACAATACAATAATACACAAATACTGTCCACAGCTAACAGTTATTACACTACAGTACATATGCAACTCACTGCTTTTTGAAAAAAGAAACTTTGCGTCATCCAATAGACTCTTCACTGTATCAAAAGACAATCACCAAGTTTATGTCTTGTAACAAATATGTAGTATGTATGTACATAGTACAATATACAATTTTTAAACTAACGTTTTAGCCTAAGTTTTTACATTGTTTTGCTACCCTAGTTACATTGTACTGTACGTAATGTGCTGTTAAAAAACAAAGAATTTAATAAAAAAGTGTACTGTATTTAACAAATATTTAATTTGTGAATTGATTTGCCATCATGCACTTATTTTCACCCCTCTAAGCAGTAATCCCTTAAGAAATGCATATTTGTTATATAAAAAACTAATTATTTTGTTCCGTGACATGTTCGGATTAAACGGACATTCGGATTAGCGGATTGTACCTGTACGCTCGCAGAGATGTCTACTAAATCTGGGAACAGAAAATGAACAGTAATACAATCACCTAAAATACCCCTGATGATTTTTATATGTAATATTCTTCTATTAATTTTATCATGTGATTTATTTGAATAAAAGGTGCCGCTGCCATCGGAGGAGCCTTCACGAAAGAAATATTGGAAGCCATGGGAGAAAATCATGCTCGCCCAGTCATCTTTGCTCTTTCAAATCCAACGAGCAAAGCCGAATGCACTGCTGAGCAAGCTTACACTCACACTAAAGTAAGAGTCTTTGCTCTTTATATCTAACATAAATGTAAGAAAATTCCAGCGTTTAACCTTTCCAGGAGTATGGACGTAAATGAACGTCGGTGCGAATAAAAGGAGTATCGACGGAGTATTTTCCTCAAAGGGGTATCGACGTTAATGAATGTCGAAGTCTATCTGTCAGTTGGTAGGATGTAATTTGTATAGTAATGACATCTGTGGATATTTTTATTTAACTTTATCATAAAATAAAACTTAGAGATGGTGAGATTTTTTTTTAATTTAAATTATTTTTCATAATTTCTATCTTCATCATACATTTTATTTTAAAAAAATACACATTTTATGTAAAAAAAACGCACTCCCCAGAGAAAGTCGGACATCATTTATTGTACTCCTGGAAAGGTTAAAAAAAACTCAGAATATTGAATGAAAATATTGTTTTCATATCATTGAATGAAAATAACTGAGGTGATTGTTCTCAATATTTTGAAGTGTATAAATTTTCTTCACAAGTCTGGAGTTATTTATATACATTTTTGGTCATACTATATTAATTTAGATTTGGATATACTCCAAATATCATACTAATTTCAACCATAGATGCCGCAGATTTGTTTTATTTTTGAAAATACATATTTTGAATCCATGGGAACCATGTATACGACTTTTTAAAATACGACTTATGTGGTTGTCAATCATGGTTAGAATGGTGAATGTCGTGTTTATAAAATGATCAATCAAACCGGCCAATACCGGATTATAAACACTTTATTTCCATTTATGTCCAAACTTTATTTCTCAATTAAAACTTCATCCATATTGAGAATTGAAAAAAACTTCAGGTAGAATATATTAAATTTTAATTAAATATAATAAACATTTCCACCAGGATTAGAATCTATTGCAATAGACTAGGGAGTGAGACAACACAAACATGGAAATTGGCTTCCTTTTACTGATTTTACATTTTGATATACATATAATCTTACATTGTGATTATGTATATTACAGGGAAAGGCTGTATTTGCTTCTGGATCACCCTTCCCGCCATTCACATACAAAGGGCAGACATTCTATCCGGGACAAGGAAACAACTCCTACATCTTCCCAGGCCTAGCTCTTGGAATCATCACCACTGGAATAATTGACATTTCAGATGAAACTCTGCTGCTCAGTGCCAAGGTCAGCTACTTTACTTTCTAAAGACTTATCCAGATATACGCAGGTAGAGCAACTTCATTAGTATATAGGAAATAATAGTTTTAAGGTTATACATAATATAAAGGTCGCTATTTAGTTATAGACATCAGGATACTTTGTCTAAGATGAGGCAAAATGAGAAAAACTAATAATTACTATTTTAAAGTACAGTGAAAAATGTGCAATAAGTATAAAATAATGTCATACAGAGCAAATTTTTTAAAACCCATAATTTTTTTCAAATTAAATTCTACTTTTTATTTAAACATCGTAAATAAAAGTATTCTTTCATATTTTCAAAACACATGAAACCGTAATATTTGTATGAATACATATTTTAATGCATTTATTTTGTATTTGTTAGGTTTGTAACCTGAGTGAAATCAGCATGGCTACCAACATAATGGTGTTATGTTTAGTTACCATAATGAAAAAATATTTCAAATACAGAATAAAATAGATTGGTACATATCTTCTGCTGACTGGGAAATGATCATTTGAAAGCATCTTTATTTTATTTAATTTTTGAAATCTGTTTTTATGAAGAATCATATCAGGGATGCGTCATTACATAAATTGAATTACTTCCTATTATGTATTTATAATACAATTTGTCCCAATGACAACACTAGTAATGTGAACAAGGCTACCAACTTAACGTTAAGTCGCCATTATTTAAAAAATCTTAGTCCAGAATTAAAGTAGGTAACAACTATAATCAACTGGATATTAAGAAATTTTGAATACATTTTTTTATTTTTATTACGAATAATTAGTTATTGTAATTGGTGATATATGTGCGCAAAACCAGTATTTTACACTTGTCCATATGTTTAATTAGAATAAATTTATATTTAGAGGACTTATTGTTATTTACTTTAAGGATTTTATATTTTTTACAGGCACTTGCAGATCAAGTATCAGAAGATGACCTCGCCAAGGGCAGTATCTACCCTCCAATAGAAAATATTCAGACCATATCCCTGAAGATTGCTAAAGCAGTTGCAGAAGACGCATACAGAACAGGTAATTTGTTACTTGACCTACCCGCTTGATTTGAATTACAAATACCCCCTCTCTACTTAATGCAGCATATGCCAGAATACCAGTATATAACAAATGACTAGCATAAATATGTTAGCGTTTATTGTTTTGTAACATTTTCGGACAATTCCAAATCCAGCTGTTACAATAGATTTTTATTGAGAATTTCAGAAGTACAGAAAAAGTCACTTATGTTTTAAATTTAAGAAAAATAGAGATTCATTATTAAATAAGCTTATTTGTTGGTGGAACTCCATTTTATATTTATTTGTACAATTTTTAAACTGAAATACACATGGTAATAATTATTGCTTTAACCTTATGATTAAAGTGCTAATATGAAGAAAAAATTATGGATACCATGTTTGTTTTATTTATATAAATATGTACAAGAAATGAACAAATTTTCCATACAAATTTTTATTATTTGAAAGTTACTCCATAAATACAGATCTATTGATTTTTACTCCCATTTTGCAAATATCGTAGTCATACAGGAGAAAGTGACCAAGTACATTTCTTACAAAAATGTTATCGTTGACTATTTGATATCTTACTGTCTTTATATAGCCCTGAAAGAAATCCCAAAGCATTTTAAACTTGGAAGTATAATATATTGACTTGTTAAAAATGACTAACTGCATTGATATTTATTTTCTTGTCAAGCAAAGGTGACTTAAATGGCCCTCCTGAACATTTTACATTTTGTTAGTTAGTCACACTGAACATTTTACATTTTGTCACTTTCTCCTGTACGACTACAATATATATAGATTTTTTTTTCATATAATATATATTTATAAAATTCTTCGGAGTTCCTTTTAACCAAAAAAAGGTTAGATTTTTTTATGAAACTGCATTTTATGATCATTTTTGCCCTTTATCAACTATAGCAAGGTATACAATTGACCCCGTGTATTTTTTTCATGATTTTTTTTAATTTTCAGGAAAAGCATCCGTCCACCCAGAGCCTGAAGACAAAGAAGCTTTCATCAAGGCCCAGATGTATGACTACCATTACTCTCCTGCCGTTCCCCCCGTTTATTCCTGGCCAATGTTTTAAGATGCCTTTTTTTATTTCCTTGTAAGAGTATTCCATTGTTACCATTAACGCTAAGTATATTTCTAGGTATCAAAATCCAGCATATTCTTCACAAAAACTTATTTTACATTTTTCTTCTTACTAATCCCAAATTTAATAAATCCCGATCTGGGAGAGGGAAGGGTTTAAAAGTGCAAATTATTTGTCATGTACCAATATAATTTTTAAAAACTTTTGTATTCTTATATGTTAATCCAATAATCCACTTTAGCAATAAAATATCCTATTGTTTTTTTTTAAATATTTATTTAAATACATATTATAAAGTGTTTTTTATTTACCTTTATAATAACCGAACAATACAACTGTGATGTATCTAATACCCACTTGAAAAGCAAATTTCTAAAATTAACATTGTTGTAAAAATTAATTACTTATTTTAGATTATTTGAAAGCAATTGCTCCAAAATATTTATATAAGTTAAAACCGTCATTCATTCCTTAGAATACTTGAAATTGGTTGTATTTTTACTATACTATTCTTGGTGGTCGGTGGTCTCACTAGGCAAATACCACCTACGGAATTAATTTTGTAGATCCAATACATCTTGTGTAGCATTGTCTATGTGTAATAAATAATTTTATGTGAAATATTTAAAGAAAATAAATTATGATGTTTATGTACCATTATTTTAATTTTTCCCTAATAGGTATTTTCTATTATTTCAATTTTTGATAAGTGTCTTAGAGGAAGTGTCTTAGAGGTACTATCTTATCGTCGATTTCAACCAACCACTTAAATTGATCACTGCATCAGTTGTGACATTTACATCTTACTATTTTAAACACAAATTTTCTTAAGAACCCTATGATATTAAATTACAATTATAGCTATGTAGGTTACAAACCATTTGGATTATAAATTATCCACTTAAGCTTTGAAGATGGCATATTTTATATCTAATTACTCCAAAGAAAAAAACTGAAGCTTAGGGCAGGTCTTGTCAATACACAATAGGGCATCATGTGTTTGTAAGCCCACCCGAAATATGAACACAACTAAAAAAGTAGTCAACTACACTCCTAATGTTGCCATCCAAAATTAAGATTTACATTCCTGAGAAAGTCACACATAGGGCGTTTGTGCACTGCTCGTAATTTTACCATCTGGCAGTCCGGTTTTGAAAAATGAAAGCGACTACGACAGTTTAGCGTGATCCGATTTACGCGCAACGTGTACACGCACCGGTCCGAAGAAAGATGGACAAAAGCACAAGCCAATCCAAGCCAATCATCGTTTTAAAACGCTAACTGACGTGCCGGACAGTAAAATTCCGTGTAGTGCACAAACGCCCATAGACTTATTACTTTTGATTGATAATTTGGGATAAATCTTAAAGATATGATAAAAATTCAAATAAATAATTAATAAAATATTCCATTTAAAAAAAAATTATTTAACCCTTAACATACATTCAAAATATAACGTGATAAGTAATATTGCAGTTATGAAATTCTTTTTCTAACCCTTATCCACACCCGATGGTGCATAAGGCACTGCATCGTATCGGTGCAGTGTTATCTTGATCATTACATGAAGGCAAGGTGAACTCCTGCGCTTCAGGGATCAGTCCAGGACAATATTGACCTCTAAGCTGCTCAATTATTAGTGTCATCCTTTTCGTCCTGTGCTGGATTATTTTACAGTACAATATTATTGAGAAAAAAAAAACATATTTTTACCTATCTTTTGGTAAAAATATGCTTGAAACTTTCGGATGTCGTTCGGATATCCATTATAGATGTTCATAATACACAATTCGCTATACTTATTATGTTTTTATAGTGTATTTACACAAAAATATTAACATTCACGGACTTCATGCAGAAAACCAGGCGGCCGTATAGAAGACGCAGCTCTGCTGTGGTATAGTCTATTCGTTACATGTAGTGTTTTTTTTAAATGGGTTGTATTAAAAAATAAATGTAAATTAAAATAAAATTGAAAAAATATAATTAATTAATGTTTATAAATAAAAAAAATCACATTTTTAATATATCGAAATTGTGTGAAAATCTTCAAAGCAGGGATCAGCACAAAAAGGCATTTTGCATGTGGGACACCAAAATTGTGTGACTTTCCTCCTTTTCTGGCGTCTTATTGTATGCGCACAGACATGACAACTTCTATACGGCTTTGCCCTCCCCGCTGTTGCAGATATTCTCTTCATGAAGTGTCTGCCAGTTAATCTCAATGGGTTATCACTTTGTCTAGTTGGTCGTCCTGTTTGTGGAACAAGCAATCCCAATGGGTCAATACTTTGGCTAGCTGGAAGTGTCGGTTTTTTATCTGTAACAGTAAGGAAAACTCCATGAGAATTTAACAGTATCATGTCCATCATATGGAAGGTCAGCTTTTTTGCACACACTCGATAAAGCTGATCAATGAATCACTGCGACTTTCACCATTTTCGCTTTAGGAATCGCTGTTCATTACAAAAAACATGATATTTTCGTCATAGCCGTATAATTTTTCATTAGGTAGAGACATATTTATAATGATAAAAGTTATAACAAAAACAAATCCTTTCATTAACCTGATAACCGGGCGGGACGCATAAATACGTCAAACGCAAACAATATCGGGTACGGGAAGGACATATGACTACGTCCTTGAAATGTATATTGGATAGCGGACCGCCCGGTTAATAGGTTAATTGATTCAGCAGTCACTTTGTGGTAAAATCTATCCGTTTTTAATAATGTTTTACTTAGTAAATACCACTATTTATTAAAATCTGGATGTGTTTGAAATGTGGTGCTGGAGGAGGATGCTGCACATTCCTTGGACTGCAAGACGCACAAACGTCTCCATTCTCCGCGAACTGTCAGTGACAGAAAGACTCTCCACGACTTGCAGGAAAAGGATTCTGTCCTACTTTGGGCATATCGCCAGAAAGAACGAGAAGAGTCTTGAAAAACTGGTAGTAACAGGTACAGTTGAAGGCAAGCGGGCAAGAGGACGGTCTCCAACAAGATGGACAGACCAAATAAAGGAATTAACCGGATCCTCGCTAAACGCTGCCATCAAGTTGGCCCAGGACCGGGAAGAATGGAGAGGACTTGTGCACCAAGTGCCTGACATTCCAGAAGACCACGACGCTCAGCATTGAGCAAGAAGATGAAGAGATTAAAATCTACTGTGACACGTGTTTCGATGCATTCCGCATCATTTTCAAACACCGTATTACGGTGTTTGAAATAGATGAGAAAATTGATTTTAAGACACAGTGGTATTTATTAATCAAAAAAAAAAAAACAGTATTCGAAGCACCACACGATAAACAAAGAAAATAAATAGTACAAAAACATCAAAAAACAATGTGTTACACAATTACTTGTTAGTTAATAATATATCCTAGTTCCACACAGTTAATAAATATAAAAATATCAAAATAGCTAATGATAATTTAGACCGCCTAAATCGATTGAACAGACTATATGATACTGAGAGCATGCGAAGAACAGAAGTATTCACTACAAAGTGTAATAATAATAATAATTTTGATATTTTATGACAATAAATCAAAGAAAACTAATTCATCCATGACTCAAACCAAATTTAAGTGCAAAAAATTATCCATAACTGTTGAAAGTGTTCCATAAAGTTGAAAAACGACTATGCATGCGATGCGCATTTAACGATACTTCTATAAAAAACGACAATAGATGCGATACTTCATATTTTTTCGTAATCTTAAAAATAATATTAAGGAAAATTTTCCCTTTTTTATTTTTATAATTTCAAAGCGTTAAATGTTTCATAAAATTGTTTTCGATAAAAAGCACAATCAGTCGGTGCCGCAATATCTAAAGTTCTTATATATCAGCACATTAATTTTTTATCTGGTAGCAACATATAATTTTTTTCACTCTAATAAATGCAGAACCACCATGAGAGAGAGCTAGACAACTAGACTACTCGGCTTTCGTTTGATCTAGTGTCCGCTAAATGCACTCAGTCGCGCATGACAGCGCGTTGGCGCAGATGTGTTGTTACTATGACTCAGTTGAGTTGGTACATGCAGCGAGCTGTGTACAATTATTTCCATACAAATATGAAACGGGGTCTTTTGGTAACCCCCTTTGGATCACGTGTAATTTTTGTATGATCAGTACGGAAAAGTGCATCAATCTGATCCAGTGCCCTATGCTACACAGAGCAATGATCTGATGAAGTATCCACCCACTAGTGATAATAGTTACTTGATTCTCTCTTGATCTGACAAAATGGCGGCAACAGTGGTTAGGAAAGCGATTATAATTTTGAAATTGAATGTTAGACATTAGTCAAATAAGTTGAATGGTGTGTAAGCCAACCTGAATTTAGCGTTTTCATGTTTTATGCTGCAATGTGTTTCGAATGCCTCGTACTCTTCAAAATCCTCATAGCAGGTAGGGCATAAATTGAAATGTGGATGTTTGATTCGAAAGTGTTTATCGAAAAAAAACTCCAGCAACCGTTTCTCCTTTTACACATGCTGCATAATATAAGAATCTCAATTGTAGGCGGCACGACCGGTACAAGAATTTGCTTCTCAATAACAAGAAGACAAGACAAGACAAGACAAGACTGGTACCGGGACTTGGGAACTGTCAGGCGGATGGGTCAGTTCATTACTTCCAGTGTCTTTAGGATGAAACAATCTCTCGTGTGTAAGAAAATGTTTTTCTTGAGTGAAGCGAATATCTGGACAATGACTGCATCTGGAAAATATCAACAACAAAGAATTCTTCACATGCTAAGAAAAATTCAGTAAATCAATACTAATGTGTACAACCCACACCAACTTGAACAGGTATGCAGCTACGAGCGCCCCTGCTGTTGCCGCTATTCCCCTTACTTATTTCAAATTATAGGTATTATATCTGCAAATAAAATATAGGAAAATATAAGCGACAGCACTTTAAATGCTCATGTTCCCGTGTGATTTTTTTTGCAGACAGACACATATTGCAATTTCCTTCCTCATATAACATTGATGTCCTCCATTTGTCATCCGTGTACCATAAAATAAATAGTATTTCTAAATCCAAGAACATAATGAATGATTGAGTTAATGGTGCATTAAATTTGATCGGTTGCCCAATGCGACACCGGGTTTGGATAGGGTTCAGAAAAATGGTCGGATGAAGTAATCCGCGTGACAATAAGTTACTTATTAGATCCTCCCTTCGGTGAAATGGCTGTAACAGTGGTTACAAAAGACGTTATAATTTTTATTTGTTACGTTATAGAACAAGTGTAAACAGTATTAGTACCACAGTGATCCTTCGCAAAATGATCGTCAAAGTCTATCTTGCGGGCAAAGTTTTGTTTACAGACGTTGCAGAATATACCGCAACGGGATACCCATTTGGTGGCTCTCAAACCAGTGACCTTATATGTAATAAGAGGAAAAAAGTTGGGTTTGTATGTAATTTGTTAATTGTAATGTGTTTGCTGATGTGGAAGTGTTAGCGTGCTCGCGAAGGTGTTAGCTGCGACTGCTTGCGTAGAGCGACTCTCAAGATCTCAAGGGGGAAAAGCGTGGGTCAGATTGCACCTCGTTTTTTTATATTATTTACCATCTGAAAAGGAACTATTTCACTCTCCTCAAATGAAAGATTTTAAATTAGTTCACATGTTTATTGAATGATTAAATTAACAACCAGGTAGGGCAATATTGCATAAAGAAAATGTAGGCTATGTTTGCAAAAGTGGAAAATTATGAAATACCATGAGTGAGGAAAGAACGGTAAAACAAATTTATGAGGCGAATGTAATTGGAAAAAGGAGCAGAGGAAGACCGAGAAAAACATGGCACGATCAGGTATGCCAAATACTTGAAAGTGGTCAGGTTAGGAGTCGTAATAATCGGCGGACATGTATGAGGAGATGTATGAACGTGGAAGAGGCGAAGAATGTTTGCAAAGACAGAGTAGTGTGGCGTTTTATTCTCTCTGCCTACCCCTGCGGGGAAGCGGCGTGATGGTTAGTTAGTTTATGGATATAGGAAGTTGCATGAAATTGGAACCAGAATATTAGAGAATCGATTATTGGTTAATGGTAGAAGCTTACGTCGAGACACTGAACCGTAAATTTTCTTGTGATGCGGAGCGAAGACGGAGGGATGTTTCCAGATGGAAGAGGTATGAAGACGTGGAGATGATTCCAGACAGGAGAGGCATGAGATGTGGGGATGATTCCCGACGTGAGAGTCGAAGACGACTGGTCGGAGTTGAACGAGATTCTTCTTGGATGATGAGCTCGTAGCACGTAGTTGGAGGCCAGGGCACCAGAGGTCTTGGGAACTTGGAGGGATTCTTGCGATGGTGACTTAAGGAGTTACATTTTGGATATTGATTTATTTCATGGTGCCACACCAAACACGTGAAGTCCCAAAATTTGTACCAGATAATCGAGCACCTCTTAACCGGATTGTTTGTATTGATTACTTAATTTGTATCTTAATCTATCAGAATTTTGGAGGGTTCACTAGGCCGACAGTTGCACTTATACGTCGCCTACTTTAGAAATCGTTTCGAAATCGTCAAAATTTTATAATAAATACTCTTATCGGAATGCCATTGTGGGTTTTATTGTTTAAAGTATTTATATACTTGAAAACCCTGCTAAAAAAATACTTAAAAACAGCGTTGTATTTCAAATTCCGCTATATTCATGGAACTTGCCTTCTGACCCATATCGGCCAATCAGAGAGCGGGGATGGGTCAAAAATTAAGATGACGTCGTTATCGCTTTGTGTTTCGTGTTTTTTTTTTAAATACCGAATAATTTTCCAAAAAAATGGGAAAATTCTCTATTTCATAATATTTTATCTAAAGATAGACAAATATTTTAAACATAAATGTTACCCGGAGAATTTTGCATTTTTTGTAAAATCAACTCACATGGATCTGGCAGATTTTGAAAGTAGGCGACGCATACATTTAATTACTAAATGTCATTACTTATACAAATTTATTACTATGTCTCGTGTCACTCACTACCACAGGCTGGATAATTATTTGAAATATTCTAGAACTTGTAGAATATTTCAATCTTCCTCATCAGTCTTGGTCGCTTTCAGAATCGCGTTTCATTACAAAAAACATGATATTTTCGTCATTGCCGTATACTTTTCCACTAGGTAGAGACATGTTTATAATGATAAAAGTTATAACAAAAACAAATCCTTTCATTAATTGATTGGGCAGTCACTTTATGGTAAAATCTATCCATTTTTTAATAATGTTTTACTTAGTAAATACCACTATTTCTTAACTCGTAAGCTGCGCATCGCAACGATTAAAGTTATAACAAAAACACATTCTTCAAGTATTTGAAGCACCGCACAATAAACAAAGAAAATAAATAAAGTACAAAAATATAATAAAACTCCGTGTTACACAATCACTGTTAGTTATCCTTCTAGTTCCACGCAGTTGATAAATATAATAATGATTAAAACATTTAATGATAATTTAGATCGCCTATATCGATTGAACAGAGTATAAGATACCGAGAGCACGCGATGAACACGAGACGACCAGAAGCATTTACGATAAAGTTGACACTAAATACAAATAATTTAGATATTTTATGCCAATAAATCAGAACTAATTCATCCATACCTCAGACCAAATTTAAGTGCAAAAAATTATCCATGTGTCTTATTAAAATTATTCAGTGTAAAATCACCAATATTTATTTTCACTACCCGCCCCCTGGGAATCGAACTTGGGACCTCCAGCATGGTAAATGAACACGCTAACCATTACACAACGGAGGCGGACAGTTATGAAATTGGCAAAACAAAACACATCTAATTATAAACTACTGGAAATTGAAAATTTGCACTGGAAAATAATTTCTGACAAAACATTTTATTGTAAACAAGTGTGAAGTGGCAAGTGTCACACGTATCAGATAGAAATATAACTGCAAATGGGGACAGGCGAGCAGGCTCAGATTAGCTGAGAAACGTTGGCCACCCAAGAACATCTCATCAAAGGGTAATAATAAGTAGTTAAAATTAAAAGTACAATCTACACTGCCAATTAAGAACATAGTAAATATACCAATTCAATTATTAGTGAAGAGTTCCTTATGAACTACGAATTAAAAAAAAAAATCAGCATTATTGACATAATGGATCAAAATCAATGAATCTGGTAAAATAACACATAAAATTTGATTCTGGTAAAAATCACATTGTGTAATTACAATGTTTTAACTTAGCAGGGCAGAATAAGAGATATATTATTTTTCATTTATTTAATTAATATCAATTATAAAATTTTACAATAAATTATGAGTGTACTTATAAGATAACAAAGAGAATTATTGGAATGTAGAAGATGGTGTGACTTCAGTGACTGACAAATCTGAAAAAAAAAATAAAAACATTAAATATTTTGTCGATGAAATGAATGAACTATAGATATAAAAAAGAAAATTGTCCCATTCTGGATTGAGAAAGCAGTCACTGTAAGTACTGGAATCTCACCTAGAAAGGCTTTTCATCTCCTTCCTTACGACCCCCAAACTGATCATATAAACAGAGTGGTATATTACTGGTCTCCAGAAGTTGCTTCAGTAAACGCTCAAATAATTTGAAACTGAATGGACAATAATTTGAAGAAAAAAAATAACAATTTCACTTATATTTTATATACAAAATAAGGTGCTACAATATTTCAAAATAAACTTAATTTTTTGCTGACAAAATGAAATGTTTTCTATATTTTTAATAGTAAATTTTGTTACTATGATTTTATTTAGTTTATTTCTGTTATTTTTATTTGAAATTTCAGGCATATTATCAAATTATCAAAACTTTTATACCAAAAAAAATTGTTGGAAGGAATTAGAATAAAACTATTTTTTTACTATGGCAATATTCAAATAAACAAGCTTTTTCAAACTTTTTACACATTGTGTTTTGTATTACAAAAAATATATAAGTTTTGTTCTTTCAATTATTTTTTTAATCCAAATTTATCTGCTGTATTATCAATATCTTACCATTAACGAGTACGCTCTTCCATTGACAATATTATTCAGCAAACGGACCCGGATGTAATCTTCGCAGTCTGAAATAAAATTGTAAAATTAGTATTCCCACATTGAAAACAAAAATAGGAAAGACATGGAAACACTTTCAGACATCCACGGAAGTTTAGTTAATCACTATAATTCATACTTCTGAGATAAAAGAGTATCATCACAGTAATCATTTTAAATATTTTTTAAAAAAGATAAATAATATACTCACTTAATGGTGATGATTTTGGTCTCATTTTTTCTTCGACACCTAAAAAAAGTGAATACCGAAATTAATTAAATGCAGAAAAAAATATTGCTTGAAAATTAAGTTCCTCAGTTTAATCTATAACAAAAAAAGACCTTCTAAAGTAAAGCAAAACATTAACTGATAGATTTCATTGTTTTATACTAAGGGTGATGATGTTTACATAACATAATGATGAACAATAGTGCAATACATATAGAAGACTGTTCACCATGTCGCTCACCGTTTTCAACAACGTCATATCGCTCACTCCTTTCAAGAACGTCATAAATCAATAAACTTGATTTTTCAGGAGAACGTTTTTAAAGTTTAAAAATATAACACAATATATTAAAAATAAATAGCAAGCCACATATTGAACTTTTTACTATGCAACAGATCTTATTAGGTAAAACCTGAAGGTTTTTTCTCCATTTGAAAAATATTTAAAATATTCAAAAAAATAATTCAACAATAATTTTTCTTCAAAATGCAAAAACAACACTTTCTGTCCTGTAGCGGGTAAATATTAAGTAAAAAATGTGCCTCTTTTGCTGGGATATAGTACATTTTCTGGGCATTCCGAAAACATGCACAACTGAAAATTTACGATTTTTGATTTATGTCGTTCTTGAAAGGAGTGAGCGATATATCAAATAACTATTTTTCAGGAGATCATTTTTAAAGTTTAAGAATATATACTAAAATGTATTAAAAATAAATATCAAGCCACATATTGAACTTTTTACTGTGCAACAGATCTTTTAAGGCAAAACCTGAAGGTTCTTTCTCCGCTTAAAAAATATTAAGTTTATTTAAAAAAATAAATAAACAACTTTTTCTTCAAAATGCAAAAACAACACTTCTGCCCTGTAGTGGGTAAATATTTAATTAAAAATATGCCGCTTTTGCTGGAATATAGTACATTTTTTGGGCATTCCAAAAATATACACTGAAAATTGAAGATTTTTGATTTATGACATTGTTGAAAGGAGTGAGCGATGTAATTATTGTGAGATAATTTAGTAAATGACAATTCAATTAAATATTTTTATCCCATTCTGGATTGAGATATCAGCCATGGATAAAAACTGCGATCTCACCGAGAAAGGCTTTTAATCTTCTTCCTTCAGACTCCCAAACTATACTATCGTATTCAGCGTGGTATATTTTTAGTCTCCAGAAGTCAACCAAAATTTTCAATAATCAAATAAAACTCACCATTTTTTTCATCTTATTTTGGGAGTTCCATTTTGTATCCTTTGATTTCAATCTAGAAAAAAAAACAAACCATAAAAAATCCGTAAAATATGAAAACAGTCAATTGTTCTCAAGTAAAAATTTCAGAAGTTAGGGTATATTTATCAACATTGATCTTCAGAATGGTGCATGGGTTATCATCATAAAGTTTAGAATGAATATATATAATGAAAAATGCATACTTACAGCTGAATGGAGAAAGCAGCCAGTTCTGAGACATCTTTTCATATATCTCTGTATGATGACCAGATAGGTTCCTAAAATAAATAAATAAAAATTATGAAGCGCTTAAATCATGCACAAATAAAATTGATAAAGAGAGACAAGCTTCAGACATCCACGGAAGTAAAAAAAGTCATAGTTCTATCTCTATAAAACTCGGAAAATGTTTGAGAACAATTATCATCATATAATATCGCTCACTCCTTTCAAGAACGTCATAAATCAAAAATCTTCAATTTCCAGTTGTGCGTGTTTTCGGAATACCCAGAAAATGTACTATATCCCAGCAAAAGCGGCATATTTTTAACTTAATATTTACCCGCTACAGGGCAGAAAGTGTTGTTTTTGCATTTTGAAGAAGAGGTATTGTTAAATTATTTTTTGAAATATACTAAATATTTTTCAAATGGAGAAAGAACCTTCAGGTTTCACATAATGTGTTGCACAGCAAAAAATTCAATAAGTGGCTTGATATTTATTTTTAATACATTGTATTATATTTTTAAACTTTAAAAACGTTCTCCTGAAAAATCAAGTTTTTTGATTTATGACATTCTTGAAAGGAGTGAGCGATATAATGTATGTATAAATTTAAGTTTTTAACATAGTGAAAATGACTTACATCAAGTGTGAAAAGATTTTCGGCACTGAAATTTTGAACGGTTTTCGCAGACTCTTTTCGGCACATTTCTGTAAAGAAAATTAATCAAATTGAATTTCAAGGTAAGGAAAAAGTAAAGTAGTAATGCATAAATAGTACTTCAGACATCCACGGAAGTAAAACCAATCACAGCTTTAATTCAATATAAAACTCAGTATGTTTAGAGAAATGTTATCATCATGTCAAACTATTTTTAAAAAAGAGCCCTGGTAGGCACTGAAATATATTTTTTTAAAAGCAGATAGGCATCGTTTTTTTTCAAATATAGAAATCTGAACCAACCTTTATATCTTCAACCGATTGGATTATTGCAGGACCTGATAAAAAAATAAATATATTTAGAAAATAATAATAATAAATACAATAATCATAATTTATATTTTATTTTAAAAATTCAGATATTTGAGAAATGGATAATCACTTTGATTCATTTGATTACACTTTTAATATGAGCATCATTTAAAAACAACTATTTGATAAATTAACGCAAGTATTTAGTTTGAAGAATACACACCTGGATTTTGTGCGCGATTTACTTCAAGGGGTTGAAGAAGATTACCTAAAAAAAAACAAATAAATAAGAAAACAAGGCATTTGATATAATACTGTTGTAAAATATTGTAAATTATGTATCAATATTTACTCACTCGATCGGTTCATAAAGGTAGTAGAATCGATTATAAATTAAACGCCAATTGTATCAGAGGTATGTTTATTAATTAAAAAATAATCTTTAACATATCTCTAACGAGTGTCCACCACACGGGGTGACCCATGCAATGTAGGTTAGAATGTATGGTTCTCCCAGGTTTGAGCTTATCGCTTCCTGCGGAGCTGCAGGGTGTTGCGTCTGATCCAGGATGCTCTGCGGGATCCGCCGGTGGTCTGGCTGAAGCGCCTGCCCTTGCCCAGTCCTCGCGAGGACTTGCCGGCGGAGGTGAGGCCGCGAAGTTCCCTGTGCTTGTGCACGGCCTTCACGATCCAGTTGATCTTGGGGTCCCTTCGGATGGCCTGAAATATTTTACCCGTGTTAACTGAATTCTCTTACGACGGAGGTGGAAAACTATAATTTTCAACTAGTAATGGCTAATACTAAAAATGGTATAATTTTTACTTTGCTCATTAATAACTTTCATTGACTCAAAGGACTGAGTTTTGGCTAGCTATATATCGTAGTCGTACAGGAGAAAGTGACCCAACTACCAAAATGTAAAATGTTCAGGAGGGCCATTTAAGTCACTTTTGCTTGCCAAGAAAATAAACACCAATGCAGTTAGTCATTTTTAACAAGTCAATATATTATACTTCTAAGTTTAAAATCCTTTGGGATTTTTTCAGGGCAATATTAAGCTAGTAAGCTAGTAAGATATCAAATAGTCAACCATTACGTTTTTGTAAAACAATGCACTTGGTCACTTTCTCCTGTATGACTACGATATATGTGTAAATAATAAATATGTGTATATAATACACTTTTTTTTATTGTTTAATTATTTTGACACAATTATTCCAAGCAATTTTTTTTTATGAACAGAAATTTTAAGTTAAGAGGAAACCTCTAACTGAAATTGTTATGTAATTTAATTTATGTTCTGATATTTAAGATGGAATGTTTGGTTTGCCAATAAATAAAAATATTTTGAAAATTCTGTCAATATTCCTTTTTTTGTATGAATAAAATGTATTTATAGAGTAATGCTTACTTCAGATGGTTTGTGGGTTATTTTTCAACAGTACTCAGAGTGGTGCATACCAATCATCATTAGATAAAGCATTAATCAAACTTATAATTGATTATAATGAGTATGATAAATTTTCATATCTTATTAATCACGGCTAACACACAATACAATGCAAGTTGGACAATTTTATAATTTTACAGTAAACAAAAGAAAGTAAATGGGTAAACTTACATTGTGTGATGGGTCGATGAGGATAACTTCAAAGTATTTGTAAGAAGAATCCTGAGCAACCCAGTAAGAGTTCAGAACTCTCAGTCCACCACAACGCCTTCCAACACGCTCCTTAAAAACACAAATATAACAACCCATTACGAACAACTCGCCAAACAGAGACTATAGAACTCATTGCGTGTTTCTCCCAAATACCAATTACATGTTATTACTGAAAATATGGCTGTACAGCACGGCTGTCCAAACTTAAAACACAGTAAGGGACATTTTTTTGTAGTACGTTTTTTTTGCATTTTTGGACTAAGTACAAACTACTTAGTCCAAAAATGTAAAAAAAACGTACTACAAAAAAAATGTCCCTTACTGTGTTTTGAGTTTCGACAGCCGAGCAGTGCGGAGCTAAACCTCTAAATATAGTGTAATTTTATAAATGCTTACTTCAGATGGTTTGTGGGTTATTTTTCAACAGTACTCAGAGTGGTGCATACCAATCATCATTAGATAGAGCATTTTTTAGATTTTTTAGATTAACTGTATAGGTAACTTTTGAAAAGAAGGGTGTTTTCAACATTTTGTTATTTGTCAAGTGCCAGATACTAAAAAAATATAAACTAATGCAATGAGAATTCATTGCAAATTTTTCACAAATTAATGTAAATAATCAGATTACTTGAAACACTTTTGCGACTATAGCGAGAGAATATTACTTTACAGCTACGATGCTGTTGATTGGGATATTTGGAGAGTTGGCAAAAGATCTCCATGAGAGAACTGGCGATACCTACTCACGTCGCTTACCAAAAACAGCCTTCTGTGCAGAGACGTGCATTCTATACAGGCAGAAAAGCAGTGCCTACCCTGGTTTACTCGCGTTCAATTTATAAACACGACCAGTGCCTGCCGTGCCTTATCCTTACCCAACCCTAATTAAAAACTCTGCACGCCTCTTTCAAATATATACATTTTGTTAGAACCAACACACAGCAATAAAAGCCTAATGTAATAAATACCTCAGCCATGGACTGCAGTTTGCGTGTGGGCTTCAGCTGGTTGACTCCGTGGCTCTTGGGCTTGCCATAAGTGGCTCCCTTGGGCACTGGGCGCTTGCGGCCTCCACGCCGGATGCGAATGCGGAAGATCACGTATCCTGAAAAACACACGGTTTGATAAGCTAAGCAGAAAGGGGGGGGAGCAACCATACTGACAGAATAAGATCAAGACCAAATCATCGCCAACTATGATATATTAATAATATCATGCTGTCTCTTTTCTTTTTTACAGTTTAACCCAGGGGTTCCCAATATTTTTCAGCCCGCGGCGCACTTACAAGCTAAGTATTTTGTCACGGCGCCCTACATTAGTAAGCTATTTGGAATAGATATAGTGACTATATATATAGGGTCTTTCAATAAAGACTTTCAAACTTTCACAGTTAATAGCGACCATACTGTTGATGCCACATCTCTGACGCACACTTTGTTTTATTAAAATTTAAAAATAGAAAGCACTCAATGAAAGATCCTGTATATATTATAGTCGAAAGCAATAGGTACCTACAATAATAGTAGTTGGGTAGATAGGCACAAAAGTTAAAACTCACGAGGATCGACTCACGCCGCCCCTCTTTACTTTCTACGGCGCACCAAGGCGCCGCGGCGCACACTTTGGGAACCCCTGGTTTAACCTATTGGGTATATCTTTATTGATCTGTGTACATTGATCGATCTCTGTTTTTGGCCGATTTAAGCAAACAAAAACACTGAACATGTGTTTTATTTAGTTTGATTTCAAAGATAGCTGTCTATGAAAGTGGACAAATTTTACCAAAAATCCTATGCAGAAGAGATGCGCAGTGTTTTTGGTTGACTAAATAAGCAGAGGGATGAATTACTAAAAACATACCATGAAAAACTATAAAGATCAATATAGATGGACCGATTGGCATGTGCATAAAATAATGCAATAGCATGATAGTATGGATAGCCCGGTGAAATATTTAGTCAACCCTACAGGTAAACGACCGTGTAAATTTATTGTAACAATAGAGGGGGACAGGAACAGACAAAAGATACATCTCTTCTGATCCCGCATTACGGCTGTTCGTCGACCGAAACTACGCGACATCAATTCAATGAAAATGGTCTGACATTGTTTTTTTTCACACTACAGGTGGGGACTGACCGGGGCATTTCTTCGTAACGTAACGTCGCTTGCGGCGAGCGATCCTACTATGTATGGAGCGCTCGGCTCGCTGTACTGACTATACGAATGCTCGCATCGTAACGTGTTACGTTACGACGTAATGGCTCCGGTCAGTTTCCACCACGAGGTAACTCAAAGTATAACCTCACAATTCCCAATACCACAACCACATATTTTCAATACAAGTCATCAGAATCGATTGCAACTAACCTTGCTTGGCACGATATCCCAGTCTGCGGGCTTTATCGGGGCGAGAAGGCCTAGGGGCACGGTGCATCCTAGTCAACTGGCGATATTGCCACACACGGATACGCAAAAGATAACGCAGAACATCGCTCTGCTTCTTGCGGTACAACTCTTGAATATATCTGTAAGCGCCCATCGCGACAGACCTAGCAACAAAATCAATCTCAATTCATTGATCTGAAGTCACATCATCGGTCTGTACGCAAGCTGCCGCAAGCGGCAACCGCGTTTGCGCTTCGTATGATCACACACGGCATCTAAATGGACTAAATTGAAAAATTATTAACTCAAAAACTTAAACAAAAACGCTAGAACAAGTCCATGTGCGAAACTCCACGCACACACACATGCACACTTTCATTTTGACACTTCAGAAAACTACTAACGCACTCGATGGAAAAATTCTAGCGCTCGAAAAAATACTATCATGATTGATACAATAATTAAATTGCTCTTATATTTACTGAAATAAAAGTTTAAATAATCGAAGGATGGATAATATAAAACAAAATTTTCGAAAGCGGCCGAAAACCCGTACCTTCGCAATGACGATTTGACCGGAAAAGAATGGACAAAATATCTATCTGCAGGAAAGAAAATAATGTCCTGAAGCAACCATAGACATCATATTTTGTAGACATAAACAAAAATTTAAATAGGAAGGAAGAGTACTTACCTACAAAAGCTTAATTTTTTCCTCGTTAATATTGACTGTAGTAATAATTGAACTATTTATAAACCGAGTATTAATTCAAAATAAGTTTAAAAGGTAAAAGACTTATTGTATTCAACTATCAAGCTTCAAATCGGGGCATTCATAAATTATGAGAAGGCATGGAACTTTTATGACGACCATCATTTTTCACCCTATAGTAGTGTACTGGCTAGTGACTAATTACCTTTTTTCTCCTTTGAATATTAAAATTTACTTTAAATACTAGTATTCCTATAAGTAGAGTAAGTTTTAATAGTAATGTTAAGATGAAATAAATGTCACAGATCGATAAATTTTACTGAGGGTTTTTTAAACCCAAATTTGATCATAATTTCATCATCAAATATGCTTTTTAAATTGTCAAAAGACAATGACAAAAAATACCCTAATAAAAGTAAACTTTTCAGAGAAATAGCAGTCTCGCTGGGGAATGTGATGGTAAAATATATGTAAAGTTAAAATTTAGTGCCTGACCTACTTCTTCTTTTTGTATGTTTTTTTTCCTTCTAGAGTGTTCTAGCTAGTGTCAAGTTACTTTTTATTTATACCTTTTACATTCGATATTTAAAAAATAGTATTCCTGTTAGTGATTTAGTTTAATTAGTGATTTTAGTTTGATGAGTTGCCTTAGTTACTAATTTCACTTGGCATGGGTACACAGTCACCTGCTGTTAAGGGAGGGGAGAATAATATGGTTGCATCTAAGAGTTCTCTTAGGGTCGTACTTATTTGCAAACTTATAAATTCACATTCTTTGTCGGTAAAATAATGGCCCTCAGATTCAGCACCCAAAAATATAAAAAAAAAAATAATACAGGCCATTGAAATGATTTTTAAATTTTTAAATTTGTGTATATATTGTTTGTAATTTGATTTACATTACAGATAAGAAAATGACACAATTATGTTTTTTTTGAAAATTTAAATTTTAATATTTATATATTTTACAAAGGAATATTTTTTTTGATAATTCATAGTATTTTGAATAAATAACTTTGAAAAAAGATTGATTTATTTCCACATAACAAGAGTAACGAAATAAATTTGTAGGTTTTTACAAAAAAACTATGCTTTTCTGAAAAATAAACGAAATATGTTTATCCTACCCCTATTTTATAACAAATACGTAGATACTTTTAAAAAATATACTCCGAGGAGATCGGTTTAATTTATGAACACACACGTAACCGCCATTCGTCGGGTAGTTCGCCATCTTGCAGCTTAATTGTTGTCATGTTTACGTTTATTTGTGTCAGAAGGTAAATTTTGGTGATTAGGCAGTTAATTATAAGTTTAAACTAGGATATTGCATCTTTTTGTTACGAATAAAGTCAATATTTATGGGGTTTAGTGACTTTCTGATGCTTCTGAGGCTTGGTTTGGCTGGTGTAACTGTGATTTCTATGCCTGTTAGATTAGGCGCCAAAGTGTATTTTGAGTTTATTAGTGTTATTTAGACTGTTTTCACTAGTTATCCTCATTTAATTATTGAAGTATTCTTGTTACTGTATCTTTTTTCATTAAAATATTCTTGAATATGGGAAGTAATAAACCTCGAGTTCAATACCGAACCGCTTGTTGTCAACCTGGAACCGAAAGCTTCCTTTCGAACAATACAATTTGTAATTGTGGTTTATTGCTGCAATATCGAAAGCTATGCTGATGTTATTAACTTTTAAACATGTATTTTGGTACACAGTAAGGTATTTAAGCTGCGATTCTAGAGTTTATTTTGTTCGCTGTCAAAAGTGGAACGTATTTGGGTTATGTGAATTGTAACATTGTTGATTTTTGTTTTAGCGTAATATTATATCGAATTGAAAAATAACAGGGAGCGAAGATGTTTTACGCACATTTTGTGCTAGCCAAGAAGGGGCCCCTAGCCAAGATCTGGCTGGCGGCCCATTGGGATAAGAAATTGACAAAAGCTCATGTATTTGAGACCAATATTGAGAAGTCTGTGGATGGCATCCTGCAGCCTAAAGTCAAGATGGCGCTGCGGACTTCGGGACATTTGCTCCTCGGAGTTGTGAGGATTTATTCGAGGAAAGCCAAATACCTCCTCGCTGACTGTAATGAAGCCTTTGTCAAGATCAAGGTAATGTATTTCAGATATCTGTACAATTAATTTTTAACATGCTAATTAGAAATAATATTGATATTTTTCATGATTCAAAGGAACACTTGGTGCATGCAGGCCATTTAACGCAGCACCGGCTAAATATAAATATACATCCATATGAAATGAATTTTTAATGTACTAAATGTACTAAATTTCAAATTCAATTTCAATTTATTTATTTATAATTAACATACACATTACAAACTTGAAATTTAAAGCGTATACATTAAAACACATTAAAATCGAAAATAAGCAAGAATACTATTGCTAAAGGTGTAGAAGAATCCCGCTTCGGAAAACTCCTTCAGACACATGGAACAGATCAATATCCAATGAGATATTGTTCAACATAGTGGTAGCTCTTCCTACAGGCATAACCATTGGCAGGTTGAGCCTGTGTATAGGAATGTGAAACAATCTAGGCCGACGCTGTCTTAGATAACTATCTGGAACATACAGACCAATCCTCCGGATAATTTCAGGAGTAATTTAATCATATTTGTAGGCCTGGTTTCAATTTCAGCGTAAGCGGATAATATAGTATATAGTACAGATACTTTAAAAATAATCGATAATTAGTATTTAAAAATTTTAATTACTGTTGAAATTTTATTTAGTATCTCAAGTTATCTCAATCACTAAACAATACCTTAACTCCTAATTAGTCTGGATAATTGAGGTAATGCTGCATTTTTTTTGGTTTGCAGAATAATATTGTTCATTGTTGTGTGTACTACGACTTTTTTGCCTGTGTCGAGTTTACTACTACACTATCGAATATTTAAAAATGGAATCTGTTAATTATAAAAGAAAATTGGAATAAAGTTTGGGAAGGACCAATCAAAATTTGTATTTAATTCTGCAGATGGTTCGTCCATGAATGGTGGATTTACCTTTACATTTAAAAATAGAGTTTGTTAATTATAAAAGAAAATGTATTGTAATGTTCAATAAGGACCAATTTCAATTGTATTTAATTCTACAGATGGCTTTCCATCCATGAATGGTGGATTGACCTTTACATTTAACAATATAATTTTTCAATTATAAAAGAAAATATGTAACAAAGTTTGGTAAGAGCCAATTGTGATTGTATTTAATTCTACAGATGGCTTTCCGTCCCGGTATGGTGGATTTACCGGAAGAGCACCGTGAGGCCGCCATGAATGCCATCACCCTTCCGGAAGTATTCCATGACTTTGACACCGCCATGCCGGAGTTAAAGTAAGATTTCATAATTTATTATTATTAGCATTGGATCAGAATGGGGACGGCCATGAAAGACTTAGCAATACCTCTGAGGTGTGTATTATCGAATATATTGCAAATTGAGTTAGCTAGGAGGGTGCCAGGACAGACAAAATTGGAGAAATCCAAGTATGGTGATGTTTTATCAGTCAATTCCTGATTATCACATTCTTTGCGGGCGGTTTTTTCATCAAACCCAACCCTAATTATACTAGGACAGTTTGCCGCCCGACCCTCAGTATACTAACCACAAACCAAATTTCTTGTCTTTTGCGTAGCCTCACAGAAAAAAATTCAAACGGAGTCAAATCGCATGATCTTTGTGGCCAATTGACGTCGCCAAAACGTGAAATTCAATAAAGCCATAATTGGTCGTGTTGTGTGGCTTGTTGCCCCGTTTTGTTGGAACCACATATCATCTAAGTCATGATCTTCAATCACCGGCCAAAAAAATCTGTTTTCATTCGACCATATCGCTCCGAATTTACTGTAACCGTCTGCCAATTTGCATTTTCGAAAAAATACGGGCCAATGACACCTTTCGACCATAGAGCATACCAAACATCAGTAACGACATTACAACAACCTTACGACATCAGTTACGCATCCACTCTCTTCAAAAATCTTCACAATTTTACTGATTATTTGCGTAGTTGGTCGATAATGACGACCATAATCAGCGCGTATAATGCGCGAAAAGTGGCTACGTTTAAATCCCCACTTTTATGGTAAGTTTTAATAATTTCAACTCCTTGTTCGTTTGTTGAACGATGCATTATCGTAAATGGCAAACATTCAACTAATATAATGACACCTCAGATGACAGCTGAGTTCGACAGGCGTCAAATGCCAGTGCTTTCATCTTGAAACCACGAAACGAATGACCCTGTAGTATGCGATATTTATAATTTATTAATGTATTTTTTCCCTTCAGTGATGTAGATATTGAGGCCCAGTTTTCCTTAAACCAATCGCGAGCTGAAGAGATCACGATGCGTGAGGATTACGGCTCTCTCACTCTCGTAACACACGATGATGGCTTCGGAGACATTGGGTTTGACACCGACGGACCCGACATCATGAGAGATGCCATGGGACCCGAAGCGTCTCTGGAACAGGTAAATTTATATTTTAAACCTTGCTATATATTTTATTTAATTTCATAACTGTAAAGAATAGCAAATGTCGCTGATTACAGGGCTCCTACTGTTTTAAACATTAAACACTATTTATTTATGGTGAACTTAATAGAAAGTTATTATGGGTTTAACCCTTCAAGTAGTAGTACTGGTAGAATAATTTCCCATCATACCTTTATGGAGCCACATGCATCTCTGGGAAAGAATTACCCCAGAAAATTTAAATTAAGTACGAAACTATGCTGCCACCTCTAGGGATGTCAGCAGAACTTATTTACTAATTGACTACCCAAAATTTTCAGACAAATTGAACTATAATTTTTATTTCATTTAAAAATAATTCCCAGACTTCTACAACTAAAAAGGTGTTGTTAAAATTGCCAACGTAATTAAAAGTGATTTTTTTGTACAGTTTCTGCTAAATCACGACTCGAAAATAACAATTTTTTCACATTTATTTTGGTGTTTTTTGTATGTTTTTTTTTGTACTTCTGGCTTTTGCTAATATTATCACAAAGATATTGAATATTACGCAATTTGCTGAAGAATTACTAAAAAATATTAATTTCATTAATTGATTCCGCAGCCACAATGTGCTAAAATCTATACATTTTCAATGTAAGTTTTACTTAGTAAATATTTTGAATTTATTATTTTCTAACATTTTTTCCCTTTTTTAGAGTAATCTTCTGTTTGCGGACGGTCCATCAATAGATTTGGGAGGCAAGGAGTCCATGTCTGCTCCCATGGGGACTGCGGGCCCGAGCATGGTGCCCCCGTCAGGGCCCACCATGGCCTCCCCCGCAGCCCGCCATGCCGCACCGTTGGATGATGGCTTTGGAGGAACTATCGGAGATGATTTCTCCCGTAAGTGCCTTTTTTATTATTTGTTTATTAACATAAATTGTATACATTTATTTAAATCACAATTTTAAACATTGCAGAGACCCACCAAGCCACCTTGTGTGTCTGGTCGGTGGAGTTCTTTTCGAATACATTTTTTATTGTTTTGAACCATTTTAACCACAAAAATACTTACATACACAAAAATAATACACCCAAAAAAAGAGAGAAATATTAAGAATATAAACATTTTACAATTTTCATAAAATAAACTCTTGATTATTCACCCATTCCTTTATTTTGCCTTTATTTTGCCTTTGTTCCATATTTTATTTTGACCTCTAACATTTGATTCATTTATAGCAAGCAATGTGGTCTCACAAGAATCTCTGTTTGCAAAAAATACCTCTTATGGGCAATGTCTTGCAAATATTTTTTAATTATGTTGTGGAATAAATTTTCTTTCTTCCAATATTATCTCTACACTATATGCCTATCCCAAAAGTGCAATATAAATATGTATAGAAAAAAAAGAAATAAATTATTTTTTCTTTTGTATTTATTGTCATCACACCGCGAACAATTAATAAAAATGCGTAATCAAATACTTTTGCTTGTGATTGCAGACGCGGGAGGACTATTCGAGGGTGACCTGTTCGGGGAGGTGTCAGCCGGCCCCGGAACGGGCGGCGGGGGCGCGGCAGGAGGCGGAGGCGGGCTGCGCCGGGAGCTGGAGGAGGCTGCCGCAGCCGTGACCCCGAGGGCGGCCGCCCACCACGCAGACGGCCGGCACGACTCGGACGATGACGACGAGGACGGGATGGACCACTACGACGGGGGGATGTCTCCCTCACACAGGTATGTTCAAATTCATTCAAACCCTTATCCGCACCCCAGTGGCGCATAGGGTGCTGCATCGTATAAACGCAGTATTACATTGATTGTTTACACATGACGGAAAGGTGGTCAGCCTTCCGCTTCAGCCCACCAGTCCAGGGTAATATTGAATAAATATTAAAATAAAAAAAAAATGCAAAAAATGCCATGTTAGCATAATTACTGTAAAACCTTTTTGTTAATTATTTCGGAATTTACTTTGTGGTATGACATGATTGAATTTAAAATACTGAAATTAAAAAAAAAAACTTATACTTTATATTTGTACCTCTAGATGGAAGCATTTGCAGCTTCCGAAACTAGTCGTAGTAAAATCTAATACTCAAGTAGTAAAAAAACAATTGGTTTAGTTTGAAGATCCTGTTAACTTATTACTTCAGCCTTCTTCTTGTGTCCAGTATTGAACAAAGACCTCTCTCTTGGACTTCTACAGTTCTGTTGGACGCGACTCTCTTCCAGTGCAGACCCACCACTTTTTATCAGACCTGAAAAGTGATTGTGGTAAGGTGGGGTTAAAAATGAACAAATGCTAAACATATCCCTTAGAGATCAATCCTGTTATATTGCACAGTAAACCTCGCCGCTCCTTATATGACATCTTTATTTATCCATCAATATTAATTTTCTTTCTATCAAAGTGTCCCCATCAGTTATAACTGTGATTTATTCCATTACCACCTTTATTAAATTATGTTTACATTACAGTTGGGACGGTTCCGCGCACGGATCTCCCCACCGCGGCCAGGGCTCCAGCAGCGAGCAGCAGCAGGCCGGCAGCGGCTCTCCGCACCCCCAGCTGCCCGACCACCTGCTGCTGCCCCCGCCCAGTGTCCCCCCGCCCAGTGTGCACGCCCAGGTAACTTATAAACTAACTAAATGTGTGAATATAAGTGATTTTTTCACTGTTATATTTATTCAATATTACCCTGGACTGATACCTGAAACGGAGGGCTGATCACCTTTCCTTTATGCGTAAACGATCAAGATTACACTGCGTTTATATGACGCAGTGCCCTATGCACCATTGGGGTGCGGATAAGGGTTTTATTATTATTATTAAATATGTTTGTCCACCTCTGTAGCGCAGTGGTCAGTGCGTTTGGCTACCGTGCTGGAGGTCCCGGGTTCGATTCCCAGGGGGGTAAAAATAAATATGGCCAATTTTCACTCTCATATTTATTTAATATAACCCTGGACTGGTACAAGAAGCGCAGGGCTGATCACCTTGCCTTCATGCAATTAACGATCAAGATAACACTGCGTTGCTACGATGCAGTGCCCTATGCACCATTGGGTGCGGATAAGGATTAGAAGAAGAAGAAGAATATGTTGTGACAACTTGAGTAGGTCCCTACCATCGACAACAATGTTACCAAGTTGCCAGCACTGACAGACTGGTCACGTTGGCCACCCTAACTAGCTGGCGGGAGGAAGTCCATAAAAGACGCAGACATCCATCTTCTCGCTCTTCTTTATCATTTGTCGCTCACCGGGAAGCCAATAGCCAGCATCCCAGACTGCAGCATTATTGTTAGCTAGATTCAGTTATCTATATTCTTAACGACATCTTGAGTGTGTACAAATACTTGTTTATAAATCTGGATTATCTCCAATTATAGGAGTTATTTATCATATTATTCATAAGAGTTTCTGCTCAATAAAAAAAAGTTTCTTCGTCTCACCAATAGATGTCACTAGCGAAAATTCTAGTGATTCTTGTACAATGTTTCAAAATTGGATCAAATATATAAAAACTTCCAAAAATTTGAGGAGTGTGGTTAACCAAGCCTATGACAGTCGTAAGCCCTGTAAATACCCAGACTTGCATATTCTTCTTCATCTATGTTAAGATGTCAAAAATGTATTGACTTCTTCTTTATTGTATTTTGCCTTGCTTTCATGAGATCAATGATCAACTTAACTCCGTATCGATTTGATGATTTCAATTTTGGATTTCAATTTATTTGGATTTCGAATCGCATTTGGATTTATTTGATTTATCTAGACTCCATTACTATCAACTGGTACTAACCCTAATTTAACATGTTTTTGTTGCCAGGAATTGGACGAGCGGTCATACACGCCGATGCTGATAGACCGCGCCCCCAGTCGCACCGGGGAGCCCCTGGCGGGGGTCGGGGCGGAGGGGGCGGCCCCCGGCCGGGAGGGTGAAGGGGACGGGGAGGGGGAAGGGGACCACACCACGCTGCTGCACAACGAGGAGGAGTCCTTTGCCCTGGCGCCTGTCGATGCCTCCATCCTTAAAGGTGATAAAAAATATTGATTTATTTATTGTAACTACAGACAGTTGGTAGAATTACATATTGAATCGTTGGGTAATATATCCAAAATAAAACAAGGTTTTTGTTGGATTGAATTCTACATTTATTTATGTATATCTTAATACGTGACGCATTTCGTCTCCTTAGGACATTATCAAACACTCCTGTTTGATAATGTTCTAAGTAATGTGTTTGATAGTGTCCTAAGAAGACGAAACGCGTCACGTATTAAGATATACATAAATAAATGTAGAATTCAATCCAACGAAAACCTTGTTTTATTTTGGATATATTGCCTAACGAAAAATATTGATCCCTTTTATTTGATTCGTTTGTATTATATCTGAAGATTTGATTTTGTCATCAGTTTTTTCACTCACTCGTAAATCCCTGCACAGTGCCCACTTTTTTATTATTATAAGAAACGGCGTAGTAGTTAATTTGAGCAATTCAATTGCCTGAATCACGCCCGGGCTAGATTGGGAACTGGTCAAATAATTGGTACACCCTTTAACCCACCCACACATCAGTTTAATGATTTGTCAAACGATGACGCGCTAATATTTTGCATTTGATAAAACGAGAACAAACATAGAAATAATTTTTACATGCAGAAAAAGGTAGCACACACTGAACAGATTGATTTTTGTGGTATAAATCAAGCCACAACAAATCATAAAGGTGGAGACTGACCGGAGCATTTCGTTGTAACATAGCGTCTTAAGATCGCTCGCGGCGAGCATCACCGAGCATCCGAATTATGGATGGAGCGCTCGGCTCGGTGTACTGACTGCCTGAATGCTCACATCGTAACGTGTTACGTTACGATGAAATGCTCCGGTCAGTCTCCACCTTAACGCTCACGTGTGACTCATACACTTTTGAAGCTTTATGTGTGCTGCCACTTATTTCATAAACTTATAATTTATTTATAGGCATAAACAAAAAGAGAAGGATGCCGCAATACATGGATTTGACTTCCGCAGGTAAAACATTGTCATATTTTCTGTCGCAGGTATAACAAAGGCGAAACGCAAGCGCAAGCTCATTGTGGACGAGGTGAAAAACATATCGGGAGAGGAGATGAAGAACCAGCTGTCCAACACGTCCGACATTGTGACCACCCTGGACCTGGCCCCGCCCACGCGGCGCCTCATGCACTGGAAGGAGACGGGCGGGGTGGAGAAGCTCTTCGCTCTTCCCGGGCGCCCTATACCCTCCAGGCATCTCTTCAAGGTCAGTTGGGATCACTTTGTATTTGTAGACTTCCATAATCTCATCTTAAAAATATTCTTCAGTTCTTCAAGTTCAAAAACATATCGGGAGATGTCCGCCTCCGTGGTGGTTAGCATGTTTAGCTACTGTGCTGGGTTCTATTCCCAGGGGAGTGAAAATAAATACTAGTGATTTTACACTGTAATATTTATTTAATATTACTCTGGACTGGTTCCTGAAGCGCATGAGTGATCACCTTGCCTTCATATAAGTAATGATCAAGATAACACTGTCAATTCGATGCAGTGCCCTATGCACCATTGGATGCGGATAAGGGTTATAAGTAAATTCTTCAAACCCTTATTCGCAATCCAATGGTGCATAGGTCACTGCATCATATAAAAGCAGTGTGATCTTGATCGTTAAGACATGAAGGAAAGGTGATCAGCCCTCCGCTACAGGTACCAGTCCAAAATAATATTAAATAAATATTAGAGTGAAAAAAATCACTTATATTTATTTGACCTTTCCCTGGGAATCAAATTAAAAATTTTTATCCCCTCTTTGCAAAATAATTCCATTGAATAAGCTTTTATTGTAAAAGAAAAACACTTGTTTTTTTACCACGTGAGTTTATTTTATTATAATGACTAGTTTCGGAAGCAATGCTTCCATCTCCAGGTCTAAATATAAACATAAACTAGTTACAATAAAATAAACAAAAGTTTTTCTTTTACAATTTTGTCATGTCTTACCACAAAGTGAATACCGAAATAATAAATAGAATAAGCTGTTTGTGAAATGTGCGGAGGGACATGATAATTAATGATCGCATTGTTGGTTCCTTTGGCAGAATTACCAGCGCAACATGGCGTACCGCGCCACGGACCTGGATGATGCGGAGGAGCGCGACAGGGGGGCTCCGGAGCAGGCGCTGCAACAGGCCAGTCCGCCCACTCCGGCTCCCCAGCAGAGGAGGTCGGGCAGGAAGAGGAAACTCGAGGAAGTGGTGAGGAAAATACAAATACAGTGAAACCTCTGTCTATCGTTTTTAAAGGGACCTATTGAAATAAACAGTGAATGCGGGAAAACAATGAATGCGAAATTAAGAGATCAATACACAAGAATATACAATCCAGTAGATTCCATCCTCCCAATCAACAACAGTAAGTCAATAATGACGATAAGCCAACAGTATATATTCGGCTTTGCAAATAAAATTAATGTTTTCAATCTTTCAAAGAGTGTGCATGCGTCTGAAAATAAAGGTACAGGCAGCGGGTCCTCTTCATCAATATTGACCTCTTCAGCTGTATCCATCAACCTTGAATCACAAAAGCTTTCGATAGTTTCTATCCCACACGTTAGAATATTGTCGTCGAATTTAACAAAATTGCGAAAATTTAAAAGAATGCAAAAAAAAAAGACAAAATTTATCAAATATGAAGCGTAATTCAAACGATGAATACGGTTAAATGGTGGATAGAAACGATCGATGCAATCTATTTTTGTATGAAATGAATACGGGGTCGAAGAAATAAACGATACATCCGCGAAAACGATTATTCGAGGAACGATATATAGAGGTTTCACTGTATAAATATAAATTAGAAGGAAGTCCTCTTTTCAACTTATATTGAGTTGCTCTGTGTTAAATAGACACTGAGCTGGGTACTATGTCGGCTTACACAATTAGCAAATGCAGAATATTTTCAAATAGACAATTTAAATTTATTTTCGAAACCATTTCGTAAAATGGATGAAGCAAATATTTTTTAATCCCCTTCACGAGCGTACATGATACATGCGTCTTTTCTCCACCATTCCGCGCTAATCCGTATCACGTACGGGCACGAGGTAAAATATCTGTGACAAAAATATTTAATGCGTACTGGATACACATCCGGATGAGACGGAGAGAGAGGGGATGCGATAACGAGAAATAATATCAGTTTCCTAAATGCACCTATTATGGCAACATTTTGTCAGGTATGAATAGTACAAACATTGTTTTCATAATTCTTTACAAAAAGGTTGATTTTTTAACCTGTTTCTCAGAAAATAACCTGAGAGTAGGGTGGTTAAATTAGCTTAATTATAATTTTAAATATTAATCTTATTTTGGGTCCTTCAATTTAAAATTAATGAGCTTTTACTATACTGTTCTATGTATAGTACCTGCTCAGTACAGTACCTATCTAGTAGACTAAAAAGTCGCAAGTGTTCACAGATAGCGATGATCTGGCAGCTACAAGGCCGCTGGAAACTGATTGATACATAACTATGTTCCCTTCTAGGCTAGCGCTACTCCTGCCCATGAACCTGAAATCCCTGACATGGAGATACCGGCTCCCGTACCACAAGACTATCAGCCCTCAATAGGTATGGTGAAACATTTTGTTATCCTGTCTTTTTTTACAATTTGTATAATAAAGTACACTGAACTAATATTTTTTTTCACTCAATTTCGAACACGGTGCAAAAAAAGCTAAATTCAACTATACTGGTATAAGTCATACCAGTTTAGATTAATACACTAAACTCCGATTTTGAAATAATGAAAAAGATTAATAATATCAAACATTTATCATTCCTTATATATAAAAGAAGATGGAAGTCTGAGCACACTTCCAGACGTGCTCAGACGTCCATCTTTCATATAAAAAGGTACGATAGATGTTTCATATCAAGTTGAAACCTATAATATTGACATCTCATCCATAGGGTGAATAATCCAGTGTATTTAATAAAATAATATTAATATTATCTGTCATTTATTTTACAATGCCTATAAGCAATTTGGAATTTACTACATCTCTCGCATGCACTCACTACTCGGTATTATGCGCTGAGAGATATGTAAATAATTTTTTTGTTACTTTTTTTTTAATAAAAATTATGTTTTAATCAAAATTAAGATTCAAATAAAAAATTTAATGAATTTCATTTTTTGATATTCTGATTCTGATTTGATATTTTTATATGAGGAACACTATATTTTTATTTTAGTATTCTTATTTTCCATGGTATCGCGTGAAACATATCTATTATGTAATCAGGGAGTTTAGTATAATCAAATCTGGAGTACAATTTTGAATTAGTCTTGATTTTTTTTATTTATCTGCTACAGAAACTCCGGAAATGTTACCTCCGAGCACTCCCGGCTATCCGCAGACACCCGGACATGATATGGACCCACAAACTCCAGGTAACAAATGGATATTTTTCTTTCTTTTCTCTGCCTTCTTCTTGTGTCCAGTATCCAGAACAAAGGCCTCCCTCTTGGACTTCCACAGTTGTCTGTTGGACGCGACTCTTCTAGTGCAGGCTTGCTACTTTTTTAAATGTCATCGGACTAACTTGTCTGGGGATTACCCTACCCCACCGTTAGGATAAGGCAACCAGTATCTATAAATGTTTTTTTTTGTATTATAGGTGGTATGCTCAGCAGCCTAGGACCTTTGACACCTGGAGTTTTAGGCCCCCTCACCCCAGGCACCTTACTCCAGGGCGGTATCACCCCCGGAGGCCTACAGCACGGCGGGCTCACTCCCGGAGGATTGCAGCACGGCGGGCTCACCCCCGCCGACTTGCACCACGGCGGCATGACCCCCACCGGCTTGCACCACGGCGGCATGACCCCCGGGGGTCTTCAGCACGGCGGGATGACCCCTGGGGGGCTGCAGCACGGCGGGATGACTCCTGGAGGCCTGCAGCACGGCGGCATGACTCCCGGTATGCACCACGACAGCGACATGATGCAGCACGGAGGCATGACGCCCATGGGCTTGCAGCACGGCGGCATGACCCCGGCCGGGCTACACCACGGCGGAATGACGCCGGCAGGGTTACATCACGGCGGGATGACCCCGGCCGGGCTACACCACGGTGGGATGACACCCGGAGGCCTGCAGCATGGTGGCATGACTCCCGGAGGCCTGCAGCACGGTGGAATGACCCCGATGCAACACGGCAGCATGATGCATCACGGTGGAATGACTCCCTCTGCCTTGCAGCACGGTATGGTGGATGATATGCCGATGATGCCGCATCTTCCTGCTGATCAGGTAAATAGTAAATAAAATACCAAATACTTTATTGAATTTAGAATTCAGGTTATTTTTTCTTCAAATTATCCAATGGAGTTTGCAGAATTTGGTACATTTGGAATTAAGTACAATTTTACATAGAGTTGAATTATATTGGGAGATGAACAATAAAAAAGTCGAATGGTTGAAGTGACGTGTCTGTTGTTTGGCAGGTTTCCTCCCTTCTGGGGGAGCACGGGACCCCCGGAGGAGTGCCCCCCTCTCCGCTGCGCCCCGGCCTGGAGCTGGAACACACAGTCCCCATGGAGCCCCTACCGCTGCACGGCATCGCAGAACAGACACACCACTACCAGGTAAATTTTAAATATTTTTTTTTAAAGTAGAAACATAGGATTCAGCTATAGGACTGTAGTCAGTTTGCTATTTGTTTTTTTATTTTTATTATTACTATTATGATATCGTGGGTATACTGGCAAAAAACGTTAACTCTAAAATCCCTGTTTGAATAATCCTAATACATAATATTTAAAGCTTATAGCCTGAATAAAATACCCGCTGTTAAAATTAAAGTTGGACTTGTAAACTACTTAATGTATTTTGCCAGTTTATAGAATGTTGAAAACTTTATAATACTGCATCATTAGGGCGTTTGTGCACTACATGAAATTTTACCGTCCGGCACTTCAGTTAGTGCGATAAAACAATGATTGGCTTGGATTGGCTTGTGCTTTTTTTCATCTTTCTTTGGATCGGTGCTCTTGATCGGTGCGTGAACACGTTGTGCGTAAATTCGATCACGCTAAACTGTTGTAGTCGCTTTTATTTTTCAAAACCGTACTGCCGGACAGTAAAATTTCATCTAGTTATCAAGCTGCCTTAGTCAAATTTGCATATTTTCGAGTTGACGTTTTTTGCCAGATGTATTATGACTTTTTTATTTTATTAATGTGCGGTCATATTATTATGACTTATTAGAACACCGAGGAAAACTTGTTTGCAAGCATGTATTCCTCATGATCAAGCCATTGAAATACTTGGTATTATTTTTTGACATCTCATCAAAGATGAAGAAGAATATGGACGTCTGGGCATTTGCGAGGCTGACGACCGTCTTAGGCTGGTTTAAGTGATCACTTTACACATGTGTAACATTCACCAATTCTACCCATTATTGACAACCACACTACTCAAATTCTTGGAAGTTCTATATACATGAACCAATTTAGAAACCATGTTCTTGAATCACTAGAACTTCACTAGAGACATCCATTGGTGAGATACTTTTTATTAAGCAGAAACTTTTTACTAAGCAGAAACTCTTATATTAGTATGTGAGGTCCGAATCCTGGATTACAATCACACACATGATGATTTTGTGAACAAGTATTTGGACACACTCAAAATGTTGCAAATACTTGGTCACGAGGAACGCTTGATCAAGTATTTGAATTGCTTGCAAGTGGTCAGTTCAAGAGCCTGAATGGGAAACGAAGATTGTTTGCAAAGATTGGTATGGTGTTCTATTCTCTCTGCTTATTCCCTATGAATTTCACCTCAGCTGTCTTGTGTGATCATGGGTGTGCCTAATTAGCCAAGGACAAGGAGAGACAGTTTAGACAGAGCGAGGCAATTAGATTACTCCGCTTTCTTTTGATTCGATTTACGGCGTCTCGCTTATATACTGGCCGCTGTCAGACACCGCGCGGCGCTGCGCTGGAAAGGACGTGGAATCTGTGACTCAGATGGCGGCGAGTTATGAGATACGTAATACGACTTCCATACAAATATGAACAGGGATCTTTTGGTACCCCGCTTCAAATCACATGTAATTTTTGCATGATCGGGTTAAGTTTGTAATCTAAAATTAACCGTTCGCTGCATCGTGTATCAAATTTGTTACATAGCCAAAAGTTAGTGTTAAAACATATCGTAGTCATACAGGAGAAAGTGACCAAGTGCATTTCTTACAAAAACGTGATCATCGACTATTTGATATCTTACTAGCTTAATATTGCCCTGGAAAATATCCCCAGGGATTTTAATCATGGAAGTATAATATATTGACTCGTTAAAAATGACTAACTGCATTGATGTTTATTTTCTTGCTAAGCAAAAGTGACTTAAATCGCCCTCCTGAACATGTTACGCTTTGTTAGTTGGTCACTTTCTCCTGTACGACTACGATATATCAATATCTCATAAGGATAATCATTGCATGTTGTTGCAAATTTGATACATAAATGTTTTCTTGATTTTTCTTTGTAAAATTTTTTAATTATTTTTAATTTGTTTTTCCTCTAATGTTTAGAGCAAGATACTATAAATTTTCCATTATTATTTAAAATGAAAAAAATCATGCAATGAAGGGTTAAGGACAACCATATTACAGTCGATGGATCTATGCCAATTTTTGTTTTATTGAATTGTCACCTAATAAACCGAATGATGGTAATATTGTTTTCCTTTATAGCCTGGTGTTGGTGGCGTCTGTATGGCTAACATGGGCTACGAGGAGTTGCAGCAGCAACACAGCCCACAGGATGACTATGAATTTGCACCCAGCCCGGGACATGTAAGTTCTTGCATTATTATTCTTCTCTATGCGTGTCATGTCAGGTCCCCCTGTTGTCGACTATCACTTGAGAGTAATTGTCCTTGTCTCGGGCAGCTCTAAACAGCGCCTTGACGGTCCTGATCCTCTAATACAATTATTATTGCACATTGTATATTCTCCACAAAATTATTTTGCAGTAGAAGCTTGTTAATAATAATTAAAATACCTTTTATTTTTTAACGATAAAAAATCTTTGAAAAAAATTAACAATGGCGATGAATGAAATCAGTTAGTATAAGTAAATTTTGGGCATTTTTTTAAAATCTCGAATAATTAAAAGTTTTATATGAAAAAATTCTGTGGTAAAATTCAAATAATTTCTTGATTTAACAGTTTTTTCCTGTAATTATAGATTAACACTTCATCTTCCTCAGTAGTGTGATATTTTTTAGTATACTCTGATCCAAATAAATATATATTTTTTAAATAACTTTTTTATGGCAAAATTTTTTAAATTGTAGTATTTTAGTAATCTTACAATCTGTTAAACATCAACATTAGCACATACCAACTGGCTTTTTTATTTCAGTTTTCAAACATTTCAATGTTTTTTCTTACTGTATACGAGGGCCGACCCAAAAGTAACAATAAAAAGTAAATTTTACACACTTAATTAAATGATTTTTTTTTGAAAATTTACACACTTCGCTCACTCCTTTCAAGAACGTCATAAATCAAAAATCGACAATTTTCAGTTGTGCATGTTTTCGAAATGCCCAGAAAATGTACTATATCCCAGCAAAAGATTCATATTTTTAACTTAATATTTACCCGCTACAGAGCAGAAAGTGTGGTTTTTGTATTTTTAAGAAAATGTATTTTTTAATATTTTTTTTAAATATACTAAATATTTTTCAAATGGAGAAAAAACCTTCAGGCTCTACCTAAAAAGATCTATTGCACAGTAAAAAGTTCGATTAGTGGCTTGATATTTATTTTTAATACATTGTATTTTATTTATAAATTTTAAAAACGATCTCCTGAAAAATCAAATTTTTTGATTTATGACGTTCTTGAAAGGAGTGCGCGACTTATGTACCATGTTATGAGCCGAAAAATTAAAAAAAAAATTGGTTAAAAACGGTAATGTTTGGAAGTTTTTTTGACGTTTTTAGTCTCCCGATTTTTACGTTTCAGCGATTTTTTAAAAACAATTTTTTTTTAAACAAAAAATTTTTTTTTATTAAAAACCTTTACTGACGACCCTCAAAATACTGTCCATTACACGCAATGCACTTGTTCCAGCGTTTTTCCCACTGCCCAAAACAAGTAAAAAACTCTGAAATACTGATTGATTTCAAAGCTTTGAGTGACTCTTCTTGAACTTCTTGAATTGTTTGAAATCTCCTTCCTTTCAATTGCCTTTTCATCCTAGGAAAAAGAAAAAAATCACAAGGAGCAAGATCTGGAGAGTAAGGAGGATGCTCTAAAAGCTGAATTTGCAGTTTGCATTTGAAGCAGTTTCAGTGTTTCTTGAGGTGATTTGCCTAGCAGGAAGCAGAATTTAATGTTTGCGCGCTGTTCCATTTGTTTACGTCAAAATTTCTCTGAAACGTAAAAATCGGGAGACTAAAAACGTCAAAAAAACTTCCAAACATTACCGTTTTTAACCAATTTTTTTTTATTTTTCGGCTCATAACATGGTACATAAGTGTGTAAATTTTCAAAAAAAATCATCAATTAAGTGTGTAAAATTTACTTTTTATTGTTACTTTTGGGTCGGCCCTCGTATAGATAAATAAAGCCTTTGAAAAAACTATAATTATATATGATTTTTACATTTTAGATGATATTACTAGAATAACTGCACACATTATAAAGTTGTCTTGTGAAATTTGTACAAATTGAAATAGGAGTCAGTCGAGAGAGAAACGATACGTTCTGAAGTGAATATCGTTTTTGTCTGTAGCCAATTATGTTATTTAATCAGTGACCAGAATGAATCTGTTGTCCGTGAGTATGATTGTGATGTCCTTGCAGCCGACGGAGGAGCAGCTGCAGGACGAGACGGACGAACAGTTTGAGGAGAGGGTGCTCAACAAGCGAGCGGCCCAGCTGTTTGGGCAGATCCGCATCAAGCTGGTGGACCGAGGGGAGCTGCACCTCAGCGAGCTCACCGCCAGGAACCGCCGCAAACAGGTAATGCCACCGCCCTCTGTAACATTGTTCCGCAAAGTGTGTGCCGCGGCACACTGGTGTACCGTGGTGATTAGTTGGTGTGCCGCGGAAAAAAGTCTAGTTTTGTGAAAATAGCACAATTGCTGCAAATTTTGTTTTGTTTTTTTTTTTGAATTACCTAACGCCCAAGTGACTCTGAAATCTAGCTACGGCTTATGCAACACCGTTTATCATGTCCCTACTCAGGCTTCAACTTTATAAGTTTCATAGCCTATGCCTACTTGTGAGTGGATTTACTCTTTATGTTTAAAGTTACTCTAATTTCATGTAATTCATGAGTGAAAATTCTGGGCAAAATCACTCGCTGCAAATTTTGATTGCCTGTGCTCAGTTATATAGGCTCACATTTCGCATTAAATATAATATGTTATCATAATATGGTAAATATGCACCTCTGAAATTTCTCAATTTGGTAGGTGTACCTTGAATACAAAAAGTTTCCCCTTGAAATACCTTGAATACAAAAAGCCCCGCTTTCCAAGGAATAAACATGAAGTTGAAAACATGGGTGAAAAAAGACGCTTCTTCTTCTCCCTTGCTCTATCCCAACTTAATCTTTGTGGTAACTAAATTAACTTTGTGGATCATATTGATATATTGTTTCGAGAAATAAAAGGACTTTGTGTTTTGATCCACTCACATTTTTAGTAACCAACATGTTGCCCTCTTCAGGGTTTCAGTCATAAATTAAACCCTGAAAACTAGTTGGTTGATAAAAATGTGAGTGGATCAAAACACAAAGTCTTTTTATTTCTCAAAATAATATGTAAAGTTTTTATTACAATGATTAAAGAAAACACTTGTTTTTTACCACTTGAGTTTAATTATAGACTACAAGTTTTTATTCACCGACGGTCGTCAGACCTGGAACCAGGGTGGGACTGGGTATTTATTCGTCGATTGTTTTAATATTCCAGGTGGCTCAGAAGTTCTACAGTATGCTCGTGCTGAAAAAGTTCCAGGTATTGCAGATCAGACAGTCGGAGCCGTACGCGGACATCGTTATCAGTAAAGGCGCTCAGTTTGACACAGATTCCTTATAAGCAGACTAGACTCATCCTAGGATAAGTGCGTAACCCTTTGTGGACTATTAGCGCGGCGAGTCCAATTCAATCGGCCGAGTTCAAAAGGGCGTAAGCTATATTTCGAACATCTTAGGGTGAAGACTGACCGGAGCATTTTGTTGTAATGCACGTTACGATGCGAGCATTCAGGCAGTCAGTACAGCGAGCCGAGCGCTCCATCCATAGTTTCGGATCCTCGCTGATGCTCGCCGCGAGCGATGTTACGATATTATGTTACGACGAAATGCTCCGGTCAGTCTCCACCTTTACACCGGAGCCATTTCAGTGCCTTGTTGGATTTTGAATCAAAAAGCATTACGGAAAAGCCAATTTTGCTAAAGATTTGATTTGGACAGATAGTAAATTGTTTCATTTGTGCCAAACAGATGACAAGTCGCTTACTCCTTTCAAGAATGTCATAAATTAAAAAAACTTGATTTTTCAGGAGAACGCTATTAAAGTTTAAAAATATATTACAATGTATTAAAAATAAATATCAAGCCACTTATTGAACTTTTTACTGTGCAAACAGATCTTTTTAGGTAGTTTTACCTCCATTTGAAGGTTTTTTCTCCATTTGAAAAATATTTAGTTTATTTAAAAAAATAATTAAACAATACCTTTTCTTCAAAATGCAAAAACAACACTTTTTGCCCTGTAGCGGGTAAATATTAAGCTAAAAATATGCCTCTTTTGCTGGGATATAGTACATTTTCTGGGCATTCCGAAAACATGCACCACTAAAAATTGCTGATTTTTGATTTATGACGTTCTTGAAAGGAGTGAGCGAAGTGTTAATGGTTGAAGTCATAAAACCGGATTAAAATTCAAATGAGGCATAAATTATCTAATAAGAACGGTTCATGTTGCTTACGCCCTTTCCCTTTTCGAAACTTAACATGAATTTTACACGTTACCGCATTTTTAAAAAAAATATGTATTTTTGTTATCATGTGTATTTTTGAAATGATTACTCTTTTATTTTTACATTTAGAATTGTGGTAGATATTTCGTTTTCTTAGCCATATTGAATGGTGTATGCAGCGCTGCATTGTGTCGATGCAGTGTTATCTTTATCATGAAAATGCCAACTGCTTAGCTGCTGATGCGGTCAGTGATGTTTTTATTTATTGAGACTAAAGTTTTTTGTGATTATTATTTTCTTTTACAAAGGTAAATGGTAAAAATTACTACAGTAAAAGCTTGTTAATTCAATATTAAAGGGACCAAAATTCTTAACATATTTTAAACTTTGAATAAGCATATTACATTTTTTATTCATTTGATGCAATATAGATGTTCAATAATGGGCAGAATGGTGAATGTTACACAAGTTTATAAAGAGATCACTCAAGCAAGCCAGGCCGTAAGCCCCGCGTTACTCAGACCTTCTTTTGCATAAAAACAATAGATGCTTCATCTCAAGTTCAGACACCTAGTTGAAGAAATAATACACGCAGTTAATGAAATTTGTAATTTAAAACAATTGATATTTGTATTTTTTTATATATATATATATTTTTTAAATGAAATTATTTGCTCTTTTCTTTTATACTATTTAAAAAAAATCTAAATCATTTTTAAGAATTTTTAATTAAAAAAAATATTTGAATTTTTTTTTAACAAATTTTGAATTTTTTTCTCAACTATGGCTAAATGTATGAATATACATACAAATGTAAGTTTTTTTACTGACATTTCTTGGTGGAACTGCATTCTATGTAAGAAATAAAACAAAAATAGCTTTTTTTCTTAATTAAAGAGGAAAACACATATAGGTTAATATTTTGTTTCTCATATTTGAATGATTGTCCTTTTATTTAACTAGCTTTTACTGTATTTTCTTTTTTATACTAGTTTATTATATTTATATCTCTTATAAATTTCAAAATGATCTTTAACAAATTTTAAATTTTTTTATTTCACTTTTGGAATTTTTTATGCTATATATAATTTTTCACAATGGTAAATGTTGAATTTTGAATAATTGTATGGTTCAATATGACAAGGCATTGATTATGTAATATCACTATGCTTAAGAAAATAATAATATATTTAAATATGTAACAAAATTTAACAAAAAATGTGTAATACTAAAGACGATATTCCAGGTTTGACATTTATTCCTTTTCAAAGTGCCAGAATATAAAAAAATCTTTTATACAATTTCATTACTATTTCTATATTTTTTTGTGTTTTCATTTTTAGAACACAAAGGGTTATAAAATGATAAATTATATAGAGTTTTATATAAATAGTTTGTAACTTAACTTTAATTTTTATTTGTAATATAAATTATCAACATTTTTCTCATTTTGACTTGGTCTTCATTGCATCGTTAATGAATCAACTTTATAAAATAAGTTTCTCAGTTGTTTGATACTAAAATTAATATTGTCACCTTAAGTTTTGATAAAAAAAATATAAATATATACATATGTGTATTTGTTAATCAGTCAACATATAGAAATGGCAACCACAAATTATTCACTATTGGTATATGATAAAGTTTAAATGCATACATTATTTGCTACTTCAGTAACACAGACATTTCTATAAAAGCATGTATTAGATTCTAATAATTATTAGAAAAAATATGGTAAATATCTTATGTAAATCATTGTGATTTAAAAAAAATATTGTTTACAATGCTGCTTCTATAATTATAGATATTTGCTTTAGTTTGAAAAAGCATTTTTTTTGGATATGTTCTTGTGTTGCTGAATCGATAATTATAATGACAGGATCTTCCTAATTTTTAAAATTGGTGTGTTGAATTTACTCCAGCTTTACTCGTAAATAATGTGAGTAATAATAAAAAAGGATGAAAAAAAAACACCAAAATTATGGAATTCATAGTATGTATAAATATTTTATTTCTTAAAAGTTATATCCTCATTTTTTAAATAAAGTATGTTGGTAGGTTTATTGCTCTAAATTATTTCCTGCGACAAATAATTATTTAAATCAATAAAGTTTTGATGCATTTTGTATTTGAAGTCTGTGGTTTAATCCCCCACCACTATTTTAATATATGTACAAATCTTTAAAAAAAAAACACAAATATTCTATATTGAATTTATTTAAAATTGTATCATAGTGCCCTTGTAGTCTAGTAGTTAGCACTCTCTGGGAATATGTAAGGTTCGGGGTTGGGTCCACACAGTATTTGGTCTTTTTTAAAGTTATCTTGGTAACTGAAATCTGTGAACATGGGTTCAGGATCGATCAATTGACTTATTTTTGCTCTGTGTGTGATGCCAACTGCCTCAACTTACTGCTAGTGTGTTTCCAAATGATGAATCACAGTTGCGGGTATAGGGAAAAAATAAAGCAATACACTGTCAATGTTCTTTGTGTGAAATTAGAATAAATTATATTTTCTTTGGTCTACTTGCCAAAATGATGTATAACCTGTCGTTTGTTTATGCTATTAGTGAACTCAATTTTGTACCTTTAAATGATTTAGTTTTGTGTTGTCCAATAAAGAATTTGTATTTAAATTATAAGAAGCTCGGATGTACATACATATTGTTGTTGTTCCAGTTCTCTACAGTAAGAACTCAAAAATATTCAAAGCATTTTTGAGATATTACAGTTCAGAACTAATCTAGCAAATTTAAACAAAAGTGTATATTGATTACTACATACAAACATATTAAAAATAACATATCTATTTTTTGTCACTGATAAATACATATGCCTTTACATAGATCCATTAATTTTGTCTTTTAGCACATGTTTTTTATTTGACTCTTTTTATAATATTATGACTATTATTTAAATTCAATAGATCATATCTTATATGTATGTCTACCAAAGGGAATAATAAATATTATGCAAAATATATATAAAAAAAAACTAGTTGAAATTTAGAAAAAAACTTACCTTTTTTTTCATTTGAGAAGTTGACACATTTTTCCATTTAAAATTGTAACTGCGTTTATGCAAATATTATGTGCATTTTAGAAATGGATTCTTGATTTTTTATAATGACTGATATTTGATCTTTTTCAAATATTCTCATATGTAAGCTTTATTTGAATTTGATCTCAATAACGTACATAAAGATAATGCACCAGAACTAAGCGCACGAGTATTGATAAACCCACTTGCAATTTTCTAGTGTCAAACAACTTACTAACTTTATTTTTAATAAAATTATTTTGTAGTGTGATCACCAAAATTGTAATCTAACAATAGATACATAAAAAAATATTTTCTATGTATTTATTGTTATTTTAATTTCATTTGTAACTTTATTTGATTATCGTGTATGCCTCTTTCTTTAGGATTATTTTTGAATTCCCGCTTATACCTTTATTATTACGCTTCTTATAGCGATTTAACATTTTGTATCGCTCAGAGGACAGTTTCGATTACTGTACAAATGACTTTGGCGGGGTTTAAATAATGTAATGGGTCCTAATACGGCGACGCGGAGCGCCGTACCTAATTTTCACTTGGGCGTACAACTAAAGATTTTATATACATATTTCTCGTAATCTCCATCTGACATTGTGCAGTGTTATTTTTTTAATTAGATGAATATCTATTCTCTCGAAGGATGTATTCACGCAAAGACCAAAGTGTATCTTACACATAGAATATATTTGGGAATATTAGAATAAATTGTGTTAAGGGCGCTTGTTATCATGTGTTAGTTTCCTTTCCGTAGTCTGTAATCAAAGTGACCTGCCACCCGTTGGAAGTGTCCCGAAGTACAAGAAATCAATATTTGGATGTTGTAAGAATAGTGTTGTTAGACAGATTGTTTTTAAAAACTCCAGTACACTGTTGACTCGGCAAAGATCATGTTGCGAGTATAAGTCTGTATGATACAAAAATAAACTGTTTTTCAGATATAGTATATTATTCTAGACGAGTAGGGTAATTTTCTACTTCTAATATTTGAAATAAACATGGGAAGAAAAGGTATTTTATTAATGCATATTTATTATGAGATTTGCTTTGATGCAAAAATTTGTTTTCAGTCACTTTTAAACTTCAAGTCTTTATGTATAGATTTTAATTTCGCATTAAATTTGTTATGATGAAACATTTTGCATTTATTTATTTGTTTCCTCTTCCTAACTGAACATATTGTGTGCTCTAAGGTTGGTTTTTGTCCGCCTCCGTGGTGTAATGGTCAGCGTGTTTAGCTACCGTGCTGGAGGTCCCGGGTTCTATTCCCAGGGGGGGAGGTGAAAATAAATATTAGTGATTTCACCTTGCCTTCATGTAAGTAATGATCAAGATAACACTGCGTCAATTTGATGCAGTGCCCTATGCACCATTAGGTGCGGATAAGGGTTATAAAAAAAAGGTTGGTAATTTCAGGTTTTTACGAAATAGGAACCAAACCTATCAATATTTATGTGCTTGAATGAATCGTCTACCAAAATTTAACACAAAAATATATTCTGTGAATTGTACAAAAGTACCCAATATGTCGTATAAAAAAAATCTTTTATACAACAGTCTTATGCGATTTGAAAATTTATCTATATTTATTTTCAAAATATATTTGGGAAATTTTGTGATGAAAGAAGTCAAACTGAGATTTCTGGGATAGGATGTTAACTCGCAACATTTTTTAGATAAGAAAAACACCGAATAATGTTTAAATTACTTATTTAATCATATATATTTGTCATTAAATACACATAATACTTTTACTCACGTTTGATAACATTAATTATATTAAAGTTTCATCTTATAAAATAAATGGGTCAAATGATCTTAACATTAAAAACAATAAAAGCTACAAATTGAAAACCTTAAAAACTACAATAAATACAGTTACAACTAATAAACAGGGTAAGAAATCTGCTGAAAATTTACACATTAAATAAATCATTGCTTCTCAGAATCAATGACTCGATTTGTGCATTATGTTAATATCTCTCGGACATATAGACAGATTATGACACACACATAATTCTACTTATTTACTTCAGTTCTTTTTCTATGAGGAAATAATATACATTCATCTATAACTCGCACTGCATCGGTCATTAAATGTTATCAGATTTCATACCCTAATTAAAACATTCTCAGAACAGGGAAACAGTACACATCGCTTGCGGCTGTACAGGTGGAATAACAATAGGTATAAATAGATAAAAATCCTTCGTAAATTTAACAAGTGAAAAAGAAAAATAAATGATTTATGCACATTAGTACTATTTCTTTACAATATTAAACATTTACGAAATACCATTTTGATCATCGGTGATTTTCTATTTAGGTATTTGGGGGGTGATTAAGAATGTGTATATTACAGTATGTATATCTCATCATCTCAGGAAGAACATAATTTAATATTTCCGAAGACCGAGTGAATTTCCAATATTGTCGTCAAATAAATCGAGTAACCGGAATAAACATTTTGTAAATATTATAATAAGGTTGGTAGAAGACGATGTTTGCATAGTTGTATGCTACAATCTTCCTTATAGGTGTAAAATGTAATGGATACACACTTTGGCTATCAATCAACATTGTTCAAAATAATATAGTCAAACTCTAGGCTAGAGTTGTGAATAAGGTATAATGCAGCATCTATTCCTAGGACATTCTAACAATCTGATCACATTTTATTAACAAACCTTCTAATTGAGTATTTCAATAGATCAACAAATTTTGAACGATCGGATTTCCAAAGCCTTCGGTACTAAAATATATCCTTTGCAAAGCTGCCAAGAAGAAATCTCGTACATCAAAATTTATTGATAACTTGTGATCAACTTATACATTATGCAAAATCTGTTTAAATCATCGGACTTGACAGTAAATCGTACAATTATTTATTATTAAGTAGATTCTTTTCAAGATAAAGTTTTTTTACTATCAAGATTGTGAACAAAATAGAAATTATGTTTAACTTCTAACGGATTACACACTTTATTCCATTATCCTAATTACAAAACACTTCACTAGGTCAATTTATACATCCATTTTATAACAATTTAATAAGAGGTACGTACCATGTAATTAAATTTATATTTTTTTTCAATTTCTTTAACATATTTACATACAGACAATCCTCAAAGTAGTCAAATTCACATTTCATCAATTAAATCGATTTGTTTTGTACAAGCAATATAACTATATTTTATGTGGGAATTATCAAAAGGAGAATATTTGGTGTCTTGAACATAGAGTGATTTTTTTTTCCTTTTGATAAATGTTACAAGTTATTCTCAGTCTGGAAACATAATGCAATAATTAACTATATAGCACATGTACCAAAGCTATTCAAAACTATATTTTATATATTGCTTTCATTGTAGAGTGATTCTTAAACCTGTGCAATATGTGTAGTTTGAGATTTTCCAGTTACCAACTTGACAATATTTTATATTGTGGTAATTTGATATGACAGTCGTAATAACCATTTCTCTATTTTTGGTAGGTAGGGTTCTATTGGGACTATCATTAAATAACACGTCATAAAACTGTTAAACAGGTATTTTTCATAACACGCACATATCTGAGATTACCTGTTATTATATGTAAATTTATGAAGAAAAAAACCTGATTGTTTAGTACTGTACAGAATTAAATAAGTAAAAATTGATCTTTAATAATGTTTTGGGATAATTTCAATAGAAATGAGTAAATCATGTTGGGATTGGTCGAGAGAAAAAAGGCCTTATTTAGGTATGCGATAGAGATGACAGCTTACTCCTTTAAAAAGTGATTATTAAACATAGTTTTCTTTTGTACCAAAAATATTTCAATTTCACATACGCAACTTTTATATTCATGTCTAAAGTGAAATAGAAGAAATAGGTGTTCGCTAATCGCTAAATATACTCTATCGTAATATAGAATCCGTCCATTATCCCAATATTCAAAATGATAAATAGTAAATAAAAAATATATTACTATAATAACCAGATCGCACGTCACAATTTTCATCTTCCAGAATAATTTGTTCATAAAAATAGATCGTGAATTTGTAGTCACGAGTGTTTTCATTGATAAAAATTAAAATTGATTGAAGTAAAACACAAAAATGCAGTTGTGAGGATTACATTGGTGGCGATAATAGAGAGTGGATTTCAATATACAAGTCATACAACTATTAAGTCTAATACTTTGATTCCAAGCAATACATATAAAAGGGAAGGTACCATTATTTGAAGGTATTACATATTTTGGAAGAAACTGTTTTTTACTTCAAATTAATTGATTATTTTTTTATGTGATCTCTTCTCCATATATTATTTTGAATTGTCTAAATTTTTTACAATTATCGATAGTTTTGTAAAAAAATTGTTGAAGGGACCAGAACTCCATAATTTTTTTCAGAATTATGACAATATTTTAAATTATCATTGTTCTAACAAAGGAGTTTTTACTGCATGTCAATGTGAGGGATCAGGGGATTTGATTGGCTCAAAATACTTATGAAAATTTTAAATCAACTCAATACTAAAATCAGGTGATCTTTTGAAAAAACATAGAAAATTTACCTTGCCAAATTTGACAAATCATTACATAATTTTGTAAGGACCTTATATATATTAAGATGCACTATATTATTATTTCTTTTTGCTTCAGATCTTTCTACATTTTGTTGTTGTTTAAATAGGATAGAAGGCCTCGTGGGGGCGACGTACACAAACACAAACACACACTTCCGCCTAGTTGCGTGGAAATTATGTGACAATTCACAAATTAATGGCTTAGGTCAGGCTCATACAAAGATGTAGCTCGGATGTTCTTTGGAGAATGAATTGCACATCAGCTTTTGATTTGCAGAGCAGATTGAAAATTATTTTAAAATGCCATGAAATGAAAATGCGAGTTTAAGACACAATTTGAACCTGTCGGATAGTACAGATGAAACAGACAAAAAAAAAATGAATTGATCAAATGAATGCCTTACATTCCTATCTATAGATATATTCATGATTTTCTTAAGTTTTAGTTTTTAATACTGACTGCATGATGTGAATAAAAAAAATTAGATAAAACTCATTTACTGACGGGACAGGCGTGTCATATTTTTTCTCTCTATGCGTTTAGTTTGTTAACATCTTTAACCACCATAGCAAGAAATAGACTGCAGCGATTATTAAAAAAATTTATTGACACATTTCGGAAGGGTGTTTTTTTACACCTATGGACCGCTGGCGACAGGATTTGATAATTGTGTACATATATTACAGACTAACAAAGAAATTGGTACATAATATTCATATAAAAATATTACATAATTCCTTCTTTTCTGATTTTGAAATGAGGCCGGCGCAGAAGGTTAAAATACACTTCCCGTCCTTAAGCTCGGATCGACCGAACGGGTAAAAACACCTTTCCCGTCCTAAGTGTGTTGACAACAAAATATGCTGTGACATGTATATTTCCCGATATGTTAACAATTTTTAATTTTAATGACAAGTAGTGTGTGAACGGGCATCATTTAAACAGCCAACATGGTATGAGCGTAACCATATCCGGTGAAATGTTGACCTATATCTTCCAAGCAACTGAAGTCGGGGGATTCTAGATAATATAACCTCTACACTTTACATTTGTCAATTGAAACTGGTATCCATGTCCACTGAACTGGAAAGGCGGTCAGACTCGGAGGTGTAGTCGTTTGTGGCGCTGGAGTTGGTGGTCGCGTCCAGGTGGGAGTAGGGGTCCTGCTGCGAGGGGCTGCGGCCCCCCGAGGGCGGGAGGGAGGAGCCCCCCGCGGCCTCCGCCGCGATGCGCTCTGCGTACTCTTTGTCCGACTTGTCCAGGAAGTTGATGATCTTCTCCGTGATCTTGACGTGGGCCACGCTGGCCGCTTCCGCCTGTTAAAGGAAAGAATTGCCAATTAACTCATTGTTTGCGGGAAATGCTTAAAAGCATCTTTTATATACTTTCGGTAGAGAGCGGGAGACGCTTATAAGCGCTATATTTGCTTACTTTTAGTAGAGCGCGAGATGCCAAAAATCAGAATAGTACAGATCAGAATTGGGTTTGCGGTTACTTGTAGATTGATATACTAATTAGGGTCGGTGTTGATGAAAAACCCGCCCGCCAAAAACATATTAACACATTTCAGAAGGAGATTTTTTACGCCTGCGGACCGCTGGCGATGGGATTTGATTGTTTTACGTTTCTATATACAGGACCAATCTGCCGATGGTTTTGCCTGGAGGAAGAGCTACCACTATGCTGAACAATATCACGCTAGATATTGATATGTTCCATGTGTCTGAGGGCGTATTCCGAAGCGGGTTTCTTCTACATCTTTAACCTTTCCCTTACGGTGCTAAAAAACTTCCGCATGTTACGGTGTTGTATTTTGTACACCATATGAAAATGTGATTTAAAAATGTGAATATTCCTAATTGTTGCTTTTATTGACCATAGTTGGTAATTATCTGAAAATGAGAAAAAAATATAACGTGAGTAGCCGCTATTGCCAGCATATGCGACATGACCGTAACGTACGACGATCTGAGAACTACTGATGCTGCTAAACACGCTACGACATGCGCGTATACGCAAAGAACGGCACGCACGTACACACTGAAAAACGTTAGTGTATTGGTGATTTTATCCCCCATTTTTTCATAAATTATTAATTTCCATTGCTCCCAATGAGTAACTTTATATTGTTATACTTTTATGTAATACGTAATTTATATTATAGAGGAATACAAAAATTCTGAGCCCGTATCTATTATATTTTATATTGATATTCTCATTTTTGAAGTCAAGTTGTAGTAAATACATATCACCAGGAGGGAAAGGTTAACAAGAGTCTTCTTACTTACTTTTCGATGTATACACCTTTGATGTTAGTTTTTTTTTTACATATGTATAGATTATTGCATAACTTTATTTTTATTTATTTATTTAATATATTTACATTTTTAAGCACAACATAATACATTTTCTAAACATTAATACAAATGGCAAGCTATTAGTTTTAGATTCTCCAAAAAAGAGACTGAGCTCTTGTGCTTGGAGAGGGACTTACACTCATGAAACATTAAACCATGGTTTAATGTTTTATATAATTAATGGTATAATTTCAAGATTTATATGTAATGGGCATTAATTTTTTTCTTAAGAATTTTTATATCTTCTATGTTTTAAATTTCTTTAGGGAGTTTATTGATAAGATTTAACCCCTACACCTATGGAGGGGGATTTTACAATTATTGTTAGTTAAATAAAGTTCTGTTTGTTGTTAAGATGGTATTGGTTGTGCACTCACGCTGGCTGTCAGGTTGAGGAAGCTGTAGTACTTGCGCAGCACGAGCAGCATCTCCTGGAAGGAGGCGCGCGGGAGCATGTTGCGCACGCGCGCCTCGTACTCGCGGCTCTGCGAGACCACGTGGCCCAGCAGCAGCACAACGTACGAGCCCACCATCGTGTGCTCCATGTGCGTACCCGCCTTCTGCAGCACTGCAAACACCAACCGGACATTTATTTATTGGAAAACCAACATAATATTAAAAAAAATTAATATATATATATATATATATATATATATATATATATATATATATATATATATATATATATATATATATATATATATATATATATATATATATATATATATATATATATATATATATATATATATCGTACTCATACAGGAGAAAGTGACCAAGTGCATTGTTTAACAAAAACGTGTTCATTGACTATTTGATATTTTACTAGCTTAATATTGCCCTGAAAAAATCCCAAAGGATTTAAAACTTGGAAGTATAATATATTAACTTGTTGAAAATGACTAACTGCATTGATGTTTATTTTCTTGCCAAGCAAAAGTGACTTAAATGGCCCTCCTGAACATTTTACGTTTTGTTAGATGGTCACTTTCTCCTGTACGACTACGATATAATAATATAACTTGCATTTCTTAATCAAATAGTTTAGTGTAGAAAACTTACATTTTTCAACTGTTTCCTCTATGCACTCGTCATACGATCTATTTTTCTTTTCTTTGGGTTCATCCTCCTTCACTTTCTCACCATCCAAAATGGCATCTGTGTTTTTCTCAACCAACCTGCAAAATACCGATCAAATTTGTTAGTTACAGAAAACTTTAAAACTTTTGAATTAAAGATTATTATATCATTATATTGTGTCGGGTTGTGGTACCGTGGTTAGTGTTGCGGACTCTCGAGTCAGAGTTTCTCGGTTCGAACCCGCTTTATCACAATAGGTATCAAACCTATTTCTAATAATGAACCGCTTAGGCTCACAGATATAGAATGAAATTGAAGTATTTTTGTAAAATAATAAAAACACAAATATTTCACTTAAAAAAAAAAAAATTAAATATTATTTAGCCATATCCACTCCCTATGTGGGGCATATGGAGTCCACAAACTGTCTCCAGGCCTTTCTGTCGGCTGCCAACTCCCTCGCCAACGCCAACTGCCGACGAATTGTCAGCAGTGGTCGTCCTGGGCAGCGCAAACATGATGCTTTGTAAAAGAGGCAAGCTTGATGGCGGCTTTCGGTAGGCATGCGGAGTACATGGTCCCATTTGCCCCGTCCTGCGCCTTATCTCTTCATTCCTCACAAAGTCAAACCACCGCACGCCTAAACTTCTTCGCAGACCCCTGTTCTCAAAACTAAGTACACGGCTGCTCTGGGCCCTTGTCGCCTTGCCTTGCCTTACACATCGCTCGCGGCGAGCATCACCGAGCATCGGAAACTATGGATGGAGCGCTCGGCTCGCTGTACTGACTGCCTGAATGCTCGCATCGTAACGTGTTACATTGCGAAGAAATGTCCGGTCAGTCTTCACCTTAAGGTTTCACAGCTGTATAAGAGAATAAGGAGCAATGCAGGCATTGTATAGGCGGCATTTGGTCTTCACCTAGTATAAATCGAATATCTTCTTCTTCTTTCTGTGCCACTTCTAACGAAGATCGGCGATCATCATGGCTATCTTCACTTTTGATGCTGCAGCTCGGAACAGAGATTTGGTGCACCAAATTGAATATAATATTTAGAAATGTGTAGATGCTAACCTGGCCAGCTCTTCTCTCTTGTAGAAGTGATCGATGAGCGCTTGAAGCGCGGGCTTATTGCAAGTGAAGACAGCCTCGTGATCAGCCGGCGCCTTGGCCTCCACCAGCAGCTTGATATTAGCCGAGTTGTTCTGCATCAAGTTGATCAAAAGCAAAAGGACCTGTGGCAAAAAGATGACACGATCATAAGAAGTCTTACTATCAAATCTATCATTTAAGAAGTTGCCCTATAACCCTGATAGTACAAATACAATACTACCAATCAAGCATGCTTAACACGCTGTTTGCGGGAAACACTTAAAAGCGTCTTTTACACACTATTGGTAGAGAGCGGGAGATGCTTATCAGCATTATTTTTGCTTACTTTTGGTAGAGCGTGAGAGGGCAAAAAACATTGTACAGATTGGAATTGGGTTTACAGTTACTTGTGATTACAAAGTATACTGATGGTCAGGCGGCAGACTGTCAGACTATAATTAGGGTCGGGATTAATAAAAAAACCGCAAACCGAAAATAATGTGTTAATAGGTTGTTTACAGTAAGGTTTGTTAAAGAAATGTAATTCGACGCGGGCGATACTAGATCGCATCGAAACAATGATGAAAGAAAATAATCTATAGTATTTTTGTATCACAGTGACATTTATCTGCTACACAGCAAAGCAAACATAACAAGAAATTAGACACTCAACATAACATAACAAGGAATTAGACAGTCATAAATCAAACCCTGAACAGGGCAACAGGTTGTTGCCGAAACTAGTTAATAAAAATGTGAGTGGATCAAAAAACAAAGTCTTTTTATTTCTCAAAATAATATTTCAATATGATCCACAAAGTTAATGGTTTCAATATTCAAAACAGAAAATAGACGTTTAAGATGTGTTTTTTGTGAAGTTGAAGGTGACCGAAATGCATAAAAATGTACACACCGCCGGAACATAAGGTTTCCAAATATGTGGACACCGTAAACAATGTGTTAAATTCTGAAGATGACTCCAGGGGTGTAGGTCAAAATGAATAATGTAGTGTACTCACGCAAACACTGAATTCGAAGTTATTTTGTTCTGGTATATAGTTAGGAGCCTGGAGTAGGAGGTGCAAACTGGATTCAATGATCCCGGGCCGTTCTCCTATTACTGCCGCGCCGCTCGCTAAAAGAAAAAAACAAAAAGTTGATATGTTGCATTTGTTTAAGAAGAATAAGATATAATTTATTAGTGGCCATTTGAAGATTTTGTATGGAGGACAACGAAAGGCCAATCCACATTTTCTATAAACGAAGTCACATCCTTGGAGGACCACTACTGGACTCCGAGAAGGTGAAGCTCCTACCACTAAGACAGGTTGTGAGTTACATGACACACAGTCTTGAGAGTGAGTTGTGATACAGAGGGAGGTCACAATAGACCTAATATGGTCGCAGTGACCGAGCAGACATATATTTGGTAACTAGCTAACTAATCATCACGCCCCTTCCCCGCAGGAGTAGTCACAGGGAAAAGAACGCCACACTAATTTGTCTTTGTAAACAATCTTAACCTCTTCCACATTCATGAATCTTCTCATATTTTTTTAAACCCTTATCTGCACCCTTATCTGCACCCGATGGTGCATAGGGCACTGCATCATATAAATGTAGGGTTATCGTGATCATTAACACATGAAGGAAAGGTGATAAGCCATCCGTTTCAGGTACCAGTCCAGGGTAATATTGAATAAATATTATGAAAAAATCACTTATATTTATTTGACCTCCAATGGGAATCAAATAATAAGTAACTAAACATGCTAACCATTACACCATGGATGTGGATATTACTATCCAGAATTGTGTCGGGTTGTGGTCCCGTGGTTAGTGTCACGGACTCTTGAGTCAGAGTTTCTCGGTTTGAACCCACTCTACCACAATTTGATACCTATTTCTAATAATGAGTCGCTTAGGCTCACAGAAAAAGTATGAAATTGAAGTATTTTTGTATCGGATTGTGGTCCCGTGGTTAGTGTCGCGGACTCTTGAGTCAGAGTTTCTCGGTTTGATCCCACTCTAACACAATTAGATACCTATTACTAATAATCAGCTCCTCAGGCTCACAGAAATAGTATGAAATTGAAGTATTTTTAAATAATGAAAACCACAAATATTTCTCTTAATTAAAAAAAGTGTTTTCTTTTATGTTTGATAAAAGTGTATAGAGAGTTATTATTGAGGGCATCAACCCCTCATGTCTCTTCTTCCAACCCCGAGGATTCCGGCGCCCCGGAAGGCCGCTGTCGACCATTCACCGACTAAACTCAGCGGAACTTCGAGACGCTGGACTGACCTGGGAGGAAGCCAAGGAGATGGCGCGTGACAGAGTGACTTGGAGACGTGTCGTGTTGGCCATGTGCTCCACCTAGGGAGCAAACATGGAAAGAAGAAAAGTGTACTCACACTTGGAGCTGAAGGGGTGCGTCAGGTTGACGAGCACCTTGAGCGTGGGCAGCAGGGCGTCGCGCACCGTGGCCCCCGTGGAGTGATGGCCCCCGCTGGTGGGGTACAGCGGGATCTCGCGGTCGCACAGCCGGAACAGCCCCACTAGCGTGTCGATGGCCAGGCCGCCCTTCCAGTTCACGAGATGCGTCTGGTTCTCCTCGTTCTGCTGGGTCACCTGGCAATGAGAAAAAAATATTGTCAGCTCCGCAAATTCAAACCCTTATCCACACCCAGTGGTGTATAGGGCACTTAATCATATACACACGGTCTATCTCGATATTTTCCACGGTTTTATCGACATTTTCGATGACAAGACTGCCAGAGCGTGATGCATCATTCATATCCACTACTTTCATTCATTTCAAACCCTTATCCGCACCCTAATGATGCATAGGGCACTGCACCATATAAACACAGTGTTATCTTGATCGTTAACACATGAAGAAAAGGTGATCAGCTCTCCGCTTCAGGTACCAGTCCAGGGTAATATGGAATAAATATTAGAGTGAAAAAAAATCATTTATAGTTATTTGACTCCCCTGGGAATCGAACCCGGGACCTCCAGAACGGTAGCCGAGTGTGCTGACCATTACACTACGGAGGCCTCCGTATATCCACTACACCGGAACATAATCGCTCGAACCACTGTTATGCAGCACGAACCAAAAGAGTATCAGCCTCCTTTACATCGCATTTTTTTTTGGTCGTTTTTGACGCGTTTTTTCTCTTTCAGGTAGTAAAAATGTACAATATGGCAAATTTTTCGAAATTGAGACCTCCATATTCGAACGCACTAAAAAAAGGGCGCAAAATACGAAATAACTTTTTCCCCAACCTAATATTAGAGTGAAAAAAAATCACTTATTATATATTGCAGTAGTTTTATGTTGTGCGATGGGGAAGAGAAAGAAGATGTTTCTGGAGAGATCATGTGGGAAGAGCAAGTTCAGATCGAGTGGTGAGGATTGCAGCGGACAGCAGCATAGGCGGGACCCCCAGGAAGACTGCCAAACGATGGAAGGATAGCTGGTCTTCCACCTCCCAGGAGCGGACCGGAGAATGACAGGACCTAGTCCTAAATGAAGAAGATTTCATATTGCACAACTCACATTTTCCAGCACCCTCATGCAGCGGTCGACCTTGCGGAGCAGGTCCAGCAGCTGGGGCGACCACTCCACGCCATAGTCCCCGATGGTGGCGCAGCAGTCGCAGATGGTGCTGAGGATGTGGTCCACGCCGCCCAGGGTGCGCAGTTCCTCCTTGAACCACTCCCCCGCGCGCTTCGACGTCAGGCTGAGCAGCGTCTCCATGGCCAGGTGGCCCACCTGGACAGAATGAGACAATAATTAACCTCTAACTTTGAGTTCAAGGGGTCTTTTTTTTATTTTTTTTATTTATTTCATATTTTGTCCGTCTCTGTAGTGTAATGGTCAGCACGCTCACCGCTCGCAAAAATCCACCGATAATGTTATTCTTATTATAATTAGTAATGAATGAAAGTAATGTTTGTGGTTGGGTTTTGAATCGAATCCGGGAGCGTGCTGACCATTACACTATGGAGGCGGACAAAAAAAGTATTGAAGTCATATATCGTAGCTCATAACTCTCCGCCATATTAGATATAGATTCCACGTCCTACTCAGCGCATGGCCGTGCTGCGACTGACGGGCGCGCGGAGGCCATCTGATACGCCGGATATCGGATCAAAAGAAAGCGAAGTAATCTTACTTGTTAAAACATATCGCTCACTCCTTTCAACGTCATATATCAAAAATCGACAATTTTCAGTTGTGCATGTTTTCGGAATGCCCAGAAAATGTACTATATCCCAGCAAAAGTAGCATATTTTTAACTTAACATTTACCCGCCACAGGGCACAAAGTGTTATTTTTGCATTTTAAGGTATTTTTTTATTATTTTTAAATATCCTATTTTTCAAATGGAGAAAAAACCTTCAGGTTTTACCTAAAAAGATCTGTTGCACAGTAAAAAGTTCAATAAGTGGCTTGATAATTTATTTTTAATACATTTTATTATATTTTTAAACTTTAAAAACGATCCTGAAATTCCTGAAAAATCAAGTTTTTTCATTTATGACGTTGTTGAAAGGAGTGAGCGATATATGATTGCATGGAGCAACTTATGAACTGGTCTTTCAGAAGAGTCTTACATATGAGATATTAAATGAAACTTCAAAAGGCAGATAAAACGGGGCATATTACACTACCAAATACAGCAAAAAAACTTTTGCCTTCCTTTAATTCATATTTCACTTTCAATTTAAAATGCAACAATTTCATTCGGTTAGCATTTTAATCACAAACAAAAAGTATTTACCGTTATGTTATCCAGATCCAGGTGTTTAGCTTTATCTTGGTTTTTGATTTCCGCACACAGTTCCCGTACTCTCTCCTTGTTCTTGGCTAATTGCACCGAGGTCAGTCCGCAGTCATCAAGCGCATCCCTGAGGTAATAGATACGTTACAACATATTCCCAGACACATGCATCATATCGTGGGTATACTGGCAAAAAACGTTAACTGTGATATCCCTGTTATTTAAAGCCTTTAGACTGAATAAAATACAGTGAAACCTCTATCTATCGTTTTTAGAGGGACCTATTGAAATTAACTATGAATGCGGGAAAACAATGAAAGCGGGATTAAGAAGTTTATACACAAAGAGATGCTATCGAGTGAAGATACCATCCTTCCAATCTGAATAACCATTGGTAGGCTCAAATTCTAAGAGGAATACAACGTTTAGATGTAAATAAATGTATTTATTTAAAAAAAAATTGTTTTATTTCCGTAAGTCAACAGTATATTTTCATCTTTGCAAATATACTTTTTTCGCCATTGAATGTGCGAAGAAGAAAGTTTTCAAACACACAAGGAGTGTGCATGCTTCTGAAAATAAAGGTACAGGCAGCAGCTCCTCTTCATCATAATTGACCTCTCCTGCTGTATATACCTTGCATAGGTATTCGTAGGTTTCGATAGTTTCTACCCCACACGTTGGAATATTGTCATCGAATGTAACAACATTGAGGAGAATGTAAAAAAAACAGCCAAAATATATCAAATATGCAGCGTAATTCTAACGATGAATGCGGTAAAATGGTGATAGAGAAACGATCAATGCGATCTATTTTTGTACGAAATGCATTCGGGGTAGAAGAAATAAACGACACGTCCGGGAAAACGATTATTTGAGGAACGATAGATAGAGGTTTCTCTGTACCTGCTATTAAACTAAAAGTTGAATTTACTTTTAAAACCACATATGACATTTCAAACAACTTAGTGTAAATACACTGCCAGTTTATAGAACTTTGAAAACTTTATAGTATGCATCATTAAGTCAGCCAGTACACCAACAATATTATGCAACGGATATTGTAAATGGATTAATGAAATTACACAATATTTCAACAAAATATTCTATTTTCTTTTTAATCAATTGTAATATTTATACTGCGCAGTGCAATTATGATTTTTTGAAATGAATTATTTCAAAAACTTATTTTTGTTTTAAAAAGAGCATAACTTGCGAAAAAATATACATGGTACTGCGCAGCAAAATATATTACTGGCAAAAATAATTAATGCACTCCAATTAAGAATATGAGATGTGGCAGGTACTATTTCATTAAAAATTGTATACCTACGTTAATATTATTTTTAGTATTGAACAAAAAACGGGAATTTGGATGGTTTTTGCAGAGCATGCATTATTATATAAGTAAGACAAATTCTGTTATATTTTAATTTTGTGCTGACATTTCTTGGTGGAATTGTATTTTATATAATAAAATGACAACTATATAGCTTTTCCCACTTTTATTAACACATTTCGGACAGGTGTTATTTACGCCTGCGGATCGCTGGCGACGGGATTTCATAATTTAAAGACCTTAACAAAGAGATTGGTACATAATATTCATACAAAAACATTAAATTATAATTCCTTCTTTTTCTGATTTCGAAATGAGGTTTGTACAGGAGGTAAAAATATCCTTCCCGTCTTTAAGCATCAATTGACCAAACGGGTAGAAATACCTTTCCCATCCTTAGTGTGTTAATTGGGCAATCAACAGAACATTACTTTTTTTATAAAAAAATATGTTTTTTTTAGAAGTCTGGGCTTACGTCTTTCAAGTGATCACTTTATACACTGAGTAACATTCACCATTATGCCAATTATTGAACATCCATATCACCTCAATTCATAATTTGCTAAACTTACTTATGTGAGACATCTGATTCCAAAAGGTTCAGCATGAGCTCCAGTGATTCCCTGTCCAGGTCCATATTCAGTCGATCTTGTGAAAGCACAAACATCACTGTGGCCGTACACAATCCCAGACTCTGAAAAAACGTAACATCAATTAATTACATTATTTTATTCGGCAGTCACCTTGTGGTAAAAGTTATCCATCTTTAATTAAAATTTTACTTGGTAACTACCAATACAGGAGGACCTCTGTAATCGGAACCCCCACTAATCCGAACACCTCTGTAATGAAGTTGTCGTTCATGATGACAATTAAAGCATTTTTAGATGAAAAATTCCAGTAAACTAGAGGTTTGGTAAATATATAATTTCCACTCCAGCTAAATTCAACAAATGTTATAAGTTATCCTTTCTCTGTAGGTCCAAAGAGCATTGCTTATATTACGAAGTTATTCACATACACTCAGCTGTTTGCTCGACACCTGAACAGTTATTTGATAGTTTGCTATAGATTGAAAGAAGCGTTTTAAATAAAAGGTAAAATAAATACCTGATCTTTGGTGGCATCGTGGAGCGCCCTGAAGAACTTGGCCACCGTCCCGTGAGCCCTGACGTGCATCCGGAAGGCGGGAGCGGTGCACTTGGAGGCGAGCGTAATGGCCGACAGGCACCGAGTAGACATCGGATTGTTGTCCTTCAAAATAAAGTCAAATTAGCTAAATAAAACAATTAGAACTATAAAAAGGTACGACCAACTTCAACCCAATGTCAGTCAGAGAAAAAAGAAAAGAAAACATTAATTTATGAATTAATTTTAAATCAAACACAGATTTTTTAAGTCTACTTAGTTGTATTTTATTAACAAAAATACATAGAAAATTATATTGTGACAATTGTTTCGCCTTGTTAGGGCATTATCAAACAAATGTGAAGATCAAATGGACTACGGTCCTTATGTAGCTATACAATTCTAAGTGACAGTTTTAACACATGCAGCAATAATTTATGGGAGACAACAGTTAACCCCATCTACATACCACTTTTTGAAGATATTTTAAACCCACCTCCAAAGAGGCTCAAACCCCTGAAACCTATTTGGACAGTGGAGGCAGACAACGCATGCCGCCTCTACGACAGCAATCCAGTGCTAAGGGTTAATGCAGACAATGTTAACTACTCATCAATTGATTGCATGATCATACATTAGATTTGAGTACATATTTTTAGTCAAGTGATAGTTCTCATGTAGTTTACAACAAATGAATAAACAATGTTGTAGCCAGTGATGTAAGTTCAATTGGGTAAAAAATACAAGAGGTCTTGGCCAAAGCATTTTTCACAATTTTGAAACTGAAATATTTACTTATTGTTCTTCTTATTCTCATCCACACCCAATGGTGCATAGGGTACTGCATCAAATTGATGCAATTTTAAAATGACCATAAATTATATGAAGGCATGGTGATCAGTCTTATGTTTCAAGTGCCAGTCCAGGGTTATATTAAATAAATATTAAGAGTGAAAAAACACATTTTTTTCAAACCCCCTTGGAAATTGAACCCTGGACCTCCAGTATAGTAGTCAAGCCTGGCATAAAGACATAAATAGCTAATATTGTTTTAAAAATTATACATACTTGTAACGCATCCAGAATATACTCCACATCGTCATTGAACTCTTGGAATTCTCCGATTTCTTGTATTTGATGCGCCTTCTTTACATTTCTTACTACAGTATAGTACTGAAAAAGAAAATAAAAAGTGAAAAATGAAGAATAAAAAAAAAACAATTTGATGCTCAGAGGAGGTAATCTTAGACTGGTTTCTACTGGTTTTTACGGATAGTTTGTTGCTTCTCCGATGCTTTAAATGGATAGAAGACTCAAAAAGGATATTTTCAGAAACTAATTTTTCTGATACAAACATTGTTATTAGTGAGTTTCTGATACTGATAAAAAAAGTTTATCGCTGAAAGTGATATATCCATTGTGGTGTTAACACCTAAAAAATAAAGCATTTCAATAATAAACAATAAAATATTCATTTCTTATTAGAAGAAAAAGTGTATTTTTTAACTTACAATATTAATTATTAAGAAAAGGTAAAGGCAGTCTTTGTTATTTTAGTTGTTCAATACTTAAGTATTGCTTTTAAACCTTACCCTTACGGTGCTAAAAACTTCCACGAGCAACGGTGATATGTATTTTGTACACCATATGTAAATGTGATTTAAAAACAGGAAAAATGTAAATATTTCTAAATGTTGCTTTTATTGACCATAGTTGAAGTTGAAATGTAACAATTTTGTAATGTTAGCTCTGGTAAGTATCTGAGAATGAGAGAAAAAATACATCGCAAGTAGCCGCCATAGCTGGTGTAGCGGCACAACCGCCGCAGAGGACAACTTGTGCGCTACTAAAGAAGATTGGCGGAAAAAGTATAAAGCCGCGTATGCAAAGCATGGCACGCAAGCACACACTGGGAACCGTTTGTGTATTGGCGATTCCATCCTCGATTTTTCAACAAATTATTTATTTCTGTCGTTGCAACTTATATTATAATACGTAATTATATTACAAAGTAATACTGAGCCCATATCTATTATGTTTTATATCAATATTCTCGTCATTAGAGTCTTATCATAGTAAATACGTTTCACCGGGAAGGAAAGGTTAAAAAAAGTTATATCTAACCTTTGATTGCATGATATTGCATGCAATTTACGAAGTTGATTGCCTTAATCGAATGAAGTACAATGAAACCTCTATCTATCGTTCCTCGAATAATTTTTTTCCCGGATGTGTCGTTTATTTCTTCTACCCCGGATTCATTTCATACAAAAATAGATCGCATTGATCGTTTCTCTATCATCATTTTATCGCATTCATCGTTTGAATTACGCTCCAAATTTGATATTTTTGACTATAAAAATTTTAAAAAGTAATCAATTGTCTTTATTTTTTTTAAATAAACCATTTTAAATACTTATCAATTGGTTTCATCGTCAATTTGTATGATACCAATTTCAGTTTGTTTTTTTGTATTTTTTTCTAAAATCAACTATTTTTGTGCAAATTTGCAAAAAAGTGCACTCGAGTTACTGGTATGTCATACAAATTGTTTTCCCGCATTCATAGTTTATTTCGATAGATCCCTTGAAAAACGATAGATAGAGGTTTCACTGTAGATAAAATTTTTTCATGAGGTTATAAATTAGTCAAATATCTACCAAGCTATTAAGAGGTACAATATAAGCGACTCACGTCTTTAGCGTTCTTGGGGCACTTGACGCTGGTGTAGGGTTCAATCTCGTCTTCGATGGATGGGTTCTTGTCCTTCTGGTATCGGGTGACCCTCGTGAGCATCCGATTCTCCTCAAACTCCTGCAGGGCGGCTTGCGCACTCGGCTCTGGTTCTGGTCTGGGAGTTTGCCCACCCTTTCCCTAGAAATGACATAAATAATGAACATAATTAATTTAGTCGGTTGAAAGAATTTGTCGCATATATGTTTATGTTTGGAATAAAATGTGTAAACAGTCCTTTTAGGCGTCTTCCTAATACAACGCGAATACGCGAACATAGTGCGAATTGACAAAGCTATCATCGCGCGATAGCAAAAATTAGGTGTCCTAATAGGTAGCCGCGCGAGTCCTTGTTCGCGTAATGTAGTTCGTTTGTCCCCGACGACGCCATGCGATTAGGACACTTATTGGGCATCAATATGTTTGATCACACAAATAGCTTATCAAAGATCTTGGTCGCGCATCAAAAATGTTGCCAATTAGAACACATATTTGAGATCTGTATGTTTAATTGCGGATTTATAGTAATAATAAAGATTTTAAGCAAAATTCGCAAACACGTGTTTGCGATGTGTTGTATAAGAACAATGCCTTAAAAATAAATAAAACTACTACTAAAAAATAGTACCAGTCATATTATTTGACTAGAATGAAAATTGTGAGTAAAACAATGAAGTAAAACAAATATATCAGTGTATATACGGAGTAATCAGGCAAATTAGCATGGTTAAATAGAAATAAAGTTATTATTCAATTGTATCTTTCTGTAACGAGTTATACACATAATGTTTACAAAATAACCGACGCAGATGCAGCAGAGGTCATTTAAAACGGCGACATATTAACAACACAAAGAAGATAAGAATGGAAAGTGAATAAATAATCATTATTAATTGCTGATAAATTTTATTAATTTCAGCAAGCTAAATACAAAATATTTCGATATTGTTACTTAAATCAGAGACGTGGCTTATGGCCGTGTTCGTACTGGGAGTGACAGAGTGATGATAGGGATCGCGCTATATCAAACCATAGTGTTTCTACAAATTCATAAACATAATTAACATGTTATGTCTTTTTGCAGAGACCCACCAAGCCAGCTTTGTGTCTTGTCGATGGAGTTCTTTTTACAATGATTAAGGAAACACTTGTTTTTATACCACTTGAGTTTTATTAAAGACTATTAGTTTCGGAAGCTAAACTTCCATCGTCAGGTCTGAATAATAACTAAAATCTAAAATATAAAATAAATAAGGAGAGGGGAAAGTTAAGGGGAGGGGGTTAGTTAAGGGGCCGAGTTTGAAAACAAAGGAGAAATGGAAAGCAAAGGTGAAGAATTTTGAAAAAATATATTATTTAATAAATTATTATTAGAATTATTGTTCTTTTTACATACGTTTTTTTACTATTTTTATCAATTTTAAATAATGTACACACAAAAAGAAATAAAAAAAATAAAAATTAAAACTTTTATACAATTTTCACAGTATTAACTCTTGATCGTTTACCCATTTTTTTATTATTTTGCCATTGGTCTATTCTATGGAGATTTTCACTTATAGAGTGCACGTTTTTGCATTTCCATTTCTTAGACATTAAAGTCTAGATACACACGCTCATTATTAGCACAAAAGCATGCTATTATTGAGCAATTGCCACTAGTAGCATGTGTGTACGTACTTTGCTAGAAAGAGTCATGCACATTTTGAGCATGCTTATTTCAAGCAAATGTAATACAGCTAGAGAGAATGCTCGGTTTTTCATCAACCCCGACCCTAATTATGGTCAGACAGTATGTCCAACCCTCAGTATACTAATCACATTCATTCATTCATTCAAACCCTTATTGTAAATTGTATATATTATTTGACATACGGTGTGATATTGAGAGCAATTAGGAGCAGTAAAATAAAAAATAAAAAAAAACATTTTAATTCAACACTTTGTTAGATGTCTATTTACTATATAAAGTTTAGTTAAGCTATTATTCATCTTCAAACTCTTATCTGTACCACAATGGTGCATAGGGCACTGCATCATATAAAGGCAGTGTTATCGTGATCGTTAACACATGAAGGAAAGGTGATCAGCCCTCCGCTTCCGGTACCAGTCGGTAATATAGAATAAATATTAGAGTGAAAAAATTACTTATATTCATTTGACCCCCCCTGTGGATCGAACCCGGGACCTCCAGTACGGTAGCCGAGCGTGCTGACCATTACACTACGGAGGCGGACTAATTACAAGTATCAGCAAACCCAATTCCCATCTGTACAATGTTTTTTCGGCGTCGTTCGCACTCTATCTAAAGTAAGCACATATAATGTTTATAAGCGTCTCCCACTCTTTACCAAAAGTATGTAAAATATGCTTTTAAGAGTTTCCCGCAAACAATGTGCTAAGCATGCTTGATTAATAGTATTGTATTTGTACTGTCAGGGTTATAGGGCAATGGTGCATTGCAACAAATTGACACAATTTTGATTTGATATTTTATTATATAAAGCAAGTCTTGCGCTTCAGGTACCAGTCCAGGATAATTTAAAATAAATATTAGCGTGAAAAAACGCTTATATCTATTTTGCCCTCCTGGGAACCCGGGTCCTCCAGCATAGTAGTTAAATATGCTAATCACTATACTATGAAAGCAGACAAAGAGATAAGATATCTAATAAATGTCAACATCATAATAAGTGAAAATGATAATCAATTTCTTTTTGATATATCTCTTTTATTAGTCACCCAATCTAGATTAAGCATAATTATAAATAAAATATCAAAACAATGTAGGTTATCTTCCAATTTTTGAAGGTCTCTCTCTGTCTTATCATTTTACATAAGTATAGTAATAACCAGACTGATCTCTGAGTTTTTTTCATTCATATAGAAATTACATCTTTGTCACGGTTATAAATTACAGTGTCAAGGACAAAATACATTGAACTGTTTTTTTTTTACAAATTATGATTTTATCATTGAATATAATTGAACAGCGTATTGTCAATGCTACAGTTGCCATTGTGTAAAAACAAGATTTTCATATATTGAGTTTTATCATTCAGAATTTGTAGCCAAGTATCGATAAAATTTGGTGTCGATAAAATAAGGTTATACGTATATCTTCTTTTTCTAATACCGATTATTGGTATACTTTGTTGATCGAGTAATTAAAAGTTATTGGGTTCATGTTTTTATAGAATCTCATAATTTGTCATTTTTAGAGTTCATTTTTATTGCACCAATCTGGAAGTCTTTCCAGATTTCTTTCTAGTATATAACTGTCATTTATGTGACAAATTGTTTTGAAAATCTATTGTATTATATTAAATCTATTGTATGATTGTCCGCCTCCGTTGTGTAATGGTCAGCACGCTCGGCTACCGTTCTGGAGGTCCCGGGTTCAATTCCCAGGAGGGGTCGAATAAATACGAGTGTTTTTTTCACTCTAATATTTATTCAACATTACCCTGGACTGGTACCTGAAGCGGGGAGGGCTGATCACCTTTCCTTCATGTGTAAATGATCAAGATAACACTACGTTTATATAACGTGGTGCCCTATGCATCATTGGCGTGCGGATAAGGGTTTTAAAAAAAATGATTTTGATGATTATTGTATGTGATGATTTTTATTTGGGGTATTCTTAATTGTTATTGTACATATTTTTGTTAATATTGTTAATGGCAGTAGCCAGAAATAAAATACAATAAAATAAAATCTATAATTTAAGATGGCTAATTGTACAAAAATAAATATTTCATTTTATCGGATATGTTTATTTCATTGTCGATCATAGTGCTTTTCCTTAACTGCGATCCCTTAGATCATTGTCCCGCAAAGTGTGTGCCGCGGCACACTGTGTGTACCGCGGTGATTAGTTGGTTTGGAAAAAGTCTAGTTTTGTGAAAATAACACAAAGCACCAAAGTTTGATTGCCTGTGCTCAGTTAAGTAGGCTTACATTTCGCATTAAACATAATATGTTTTCATTCCTTGCGCCAAAGATATTTAATTTGCTGCCCGAAACCATTAAGAGTTCTAGTAGTGATCAGGTCTTTAAGAACAGTGTCCGTCGATGGTTGCTTCGCATTGGAAGGGACAAGGTAGAAAGTGATTTGATTAATGTCCAGGTATAATTATTTTACTGTCAAACCTTTATACTGTAAATTATTATTGTATCTCCTGTATGTAATGTATACAATCTAATAATTAAAAAAAAAACTAACAAATGACAATAAAAAAAAAAAAAAAAATTCTATAAACATGTTTTATTTTAGTATTTCGGCTCAACACAGGCCATGCCTAAAGAGCCGTAATACATATAGTAAATGTAACTAACTAACTAACTGACTAACCATCACGCCGCTTCCCGCAGGGGTAGGCAGAGAGAATAGAGCGCCACACCACTCTGTCCTTGCAAACATTCTTCGCCTCTTCCACGTTCATGCATCTCCTCATACATACCCGCCGATTGTTACGACTCCTAACCTGACCACTTTCAAGTATTTGGCATACCTGATCGTGCCATGTTTTTGTATATATGAAATAAATATGTATCTATGTATCTATGAAATAAATAAATAAATAAAAATAAATAAATATGTTACCATAATATGGTAAATATGCACCTCTGAAATTTCTTAATTTGGTAGGTGTTCCTTGAATAGAAAAAGTTTGCGGAGCACTGCCTTAGATGAATGTATGGGAAAATCGATGTATGACGAAAAAAAAGATAATGTTGAAAAGGAATGTACAGTTAAGTTAGGGATGGATGGACGATTGAAAAAAGGTAATTTAAGGTGGTTTGGATATCTGAAGGGAGGGGAATAAGCGGGGCCAGAGTTTTAAAAATTGTTGGCATTTGGTCATTTATTGGGCAAACAAAGAATATGTGGTTATGGTCTTCTTCAAAACGGCACTCGCAAATGAGGGAGTCAAAGACACCATCCTAGCGAGCAGGAACCCAATTATGTACAGACTTTTAGTTGTTTTTTTGAAATTGAATGGAATTAATTTATAGTTTAATAACAAGTCTTTCTCCATTAACTTGACATTGGCAAAAGCAGTGTATTTCATATGCAACGCCATTCTATATTTAAAAAAAAGGTGGTTTGGAGATTTGGACCAAATGGATGACTAAATAGTATATTTGGCTAATGAAACGGGAGAACAGAACAAAGAGGGCCAAAAGAGACTCGACACAACCATATCAGAGCCTAAAATCTGGTCGGGTCAAATGTCTAAAATAACATTTTTAACACATTGTAGTCGGGCGCTTCGAACAATAGAGTCTAGTGTATAGCGGACGTTTTTCGCGATTAACGCAAAAATATATCGCTTTCTTGAAATTGACAGAATTTCTAAACCAAATAATATTTTCGATTGAAATTTTCAAAGAAATCATATATGACATTTGATCATCAAAAATAAATTATAATCATAATTTTTAATTAAGTATTTCAGAATTTTAGAAGCATTGTGAACTCTAAAAAATAGTCTTCCCCTCCGAGGTATCATTCCCTATACAATGCTAATATATTCAAATAATAAAATACCAAACAGTAAACAGAACAGTGCGAGCAGTATGAAAAATAGTCCAATACGTGAAATGACGCAAACTAAACTGGAGATTGAGATCGCATAAAAACTCTAGATTTCTGGCAATGCCTTTACAAGCGACACACTAGCCAATCCAGACAAGGCATCTCAAATAACGTCAACAGACTGTCGCCTTGCACCCAGGTAGCAGATTACCCTTCAACGCGTCTTATTTCACGCTGATAACAAACCCGTATATTGCCGTTTCCCGCCGATAACCGACAGTCAACAAAAACGGCATTCGCCGTGTCCCGCAGTTGACTGACAGTCTGCGAAAAACGGCAAATGACGTGTCTTGACGACAACGTGTTAAATAAGGATTTAATTTTTTTTATTAAATATACGATTTCCCAAAAATAATACATTTTTAAAAAAAATTATTCAATGCGAAAGATAATGTAGTGATTGTTAGTCATAATAATTGAGATAAGTACTTAGTTTTCATGCCGTTCAAAACATTGTATAATCTAAGGTCTTTAACCCAACACGATATCTGCACTTGGAAAATGTGAACCCGAGATGAACCCAAAGATCCGAGATACAGCAGCTGCAAGAGTGACGCCAATAATTGGATTCAATTGTGTAATACGTACCTGTATAATACAGGGTGGCACAAAATTAACCACCCTATCGGAATATATAAGTGAATTAATTAAAGTCCAGGTGTAATTACTTTATTGTAAAACCTTTATACTGTAAATTGTTATTGTATCTATCGTATGTAATGTATATAATCTAATAATAAAAAAAAAATAATAATAACAAAAAATGTATTAACATATGTACGTATTTCGGCTCAACACAGGCCATGCCTAAAGAGCCGTAATACATATAGTAAAAAAAATAAAAAATAAACGTATGTATTTATGTAATAAATAAATAAAAAATAAAAATAAATAGATGAAAATATTAAAATTTTTGCAAACCGTGTCGTACATCAATCATATTTGACATTTGTGAACTAGACAGCTGCAGTATACAAACGGATTGATAAAACGGGCACAAATGTGTATCAACACTGGCGGCAGCCACTCGACGGATATTTCCACTTAACAGAAAAAAAATTGAAGGCCCAAATAAAGATTTCCATCGCTTAAAATCATTGTTTTTTTTTTTAGTAAAATTGTAATTTAAAAACAAAATTGGATGATTATTTTGCGCCACCCTAAATCTGTTTGTATACTGCAGCTGTCTAGCTCACAAATTTTAAATGTGATTGACGTACGACGCCTTTCACAAAAATTATAACACCTTCAGATAGAGTGTTTAATTTAACTATAATTAAATTTAATTTGTAACCACACTGTATAAAGATATTTTTGTTTGTTTAAACAATGATATAATTTGGTTATTGCTGTAGTCATAATAGCAAAGCATCAACACACGGCAATGAAATTTAATAAGGTATAAAACTTTCACTATGCTGTTGCGTATGTTAAGTTATATTGGAAGCAATTATTTTACGAAAATAATAGATGCCTATTGGTCATACCAAGTAGGCTCGAATTACATAGGTACTCATGAATAATAAAAAATAAAAATTAAATTATAAATTCGCATAATCATCCATTTATGTCTTTAAATGATGTATGATTTTTTGGACTGTAATATACATTTGTTAAATTTTCTTAACACACTAAGGACGGGTGTTTTTTACAGCGCTTTTTTAGAGCGCTGGCGACAGGATTCAATAATTGTGTGCATAAAGTTAAGACCTTAACAAAGAGATTGGTACATAATATTCATATAAAAACATTAAATAATTCCTTATTTTCTGACATTGAAATGGGGCCTGCGTAGAAGGTAAAAACATCTTTCCCGTTCTTAAGCTTCAATCGACCTAAAGGGTAGGAATACCTTTCCCGTCTGAAGTGTGCTAATATTGCTTTCTACAATTATTAATATTTCTTACTACAATTGTGTAATGCAATGATTCCTAAGGGTGAAGACTGACCGGAGCATTTCGTCATAATGTAACACGTTAAGATGCGAGCATTCAGGCAGTCAGTACAGCGAGCCGAGCGCTTCATCCATAGTTTCGGATGCTCGCTGTTGCTCGCCGTGAGTGCCATGTTACGACGAAATGCTCCGGTCAGTCTCCGCCTTAAGGCAAACACTCCCCCACTAGGACAACGATTCCACGAGAGCCCCAAAATTCAATAGTAACAACATTTTGGCAATAATACAGCTATTTAAAAAAAAATGCTTAAAAATGAAGGTGCGTCTTATTTATTCCATAGCGTTTTTTAGTCTGTAAAATACGGTAATCAATCAACATAACTAATAAAACTAAAACCACTAACAGGAATACAAAATTTAAAAAAATAAATGTATTAGGAGTACACAGAAAATAACTAAACATGGGCTTGAACCAACTCAGAAGAAGAATCAGCCGTTAAGAAATTACCATCTTAGTTGCGAGTGAGCGAGGGTAGAATTCGGGTGTGTGATCTATTTAATATATATTTTTTTCCATCATTAGACCCCGGTACATAAGTCAAGCACCTCTGCGCGACAGTCGCAGAGGTGCTTCTAGAGCAATCTAGGTGACACGCATTTATAGCTACTATGGGGTGTATAGAAGTATTTACACCAAATACCTCTTCTTTTGAATAGCGGACTTCAAGATTGATTGCCATTTAGGGGATGGTGACATGCAGTCGCTTTTCATTTGTATAGGAGATAATACTTTTAATGTTGTCAACTGAAGTGTTTATTCTGCGGGAATACACTGGCAATACTAAAAGAATAGTTGCTTACAGCCCCACTGTATTCCCGGACTAAAAATTGTGCCATAATTCACGCCAATAAAAAGAACTATAGATGTTTCATATCAAGCTGAGGCACCTAAAATACTGACATATCGAGAAGTTTAATATTAGCAGCTTAAGAAGTTTATTAAATGAACAAAATTACAATTCAAAATTGAGTATATTTACACATGAGTAAGCAATACATTTGTCTGAATGCTGATGATGCATGAATACAAGTTGTATTTTAAGAATTTTATTTATTTTATATTATATATTTGTTGTCATCATTTACAAAATTGCAAGTTACAGTTACGGTAATGTATTGGAATTTAATAGAGTTTAGTGAAAAATCTAAATAAAATAAAACTTTATCTTAAATAAAACACATTTATTAAATTAGTTTACAAATTTTTGCCTTTGTCCACTGTAGATATTTTAACATAAAAAAAGAAACTGTTCATTCCTATACTGCAAAATACAAATTATAATATAGTCGAGAATGGCGAAAGAGATGTCATCTGTAGCTACAGACCAATCTGCAGGATAGAGACCAGAGAGAGAGAGAAAAGATGCGTACCGAGAAGTATTTTTGTTCTTATTTTTATAATTGCGCCATATATTTGCTTAAATACTGTAATGTAATCCTTTGAAAAAAATCAAAATTATGGAAGAAATTTTAAAGATTCGAAATAAATTTATACTCACATCATCGGCCCACTTGTGTTTGTAGAGATGTCTCTTCTTCCCGGCAGCTCCGGGCCCGTCGTTAACAAGAGACCTGCTCTTGAAGATGGAGCCCTTCTTCTTGGTGATGACCAGCTTCACGCTCGGCTTGTCCTCGGCCTCCCCGGAGGTCGGACTTCCTTCGCTCACCAGCCTCATGGGAGACTTGAACGTGTGCTTTTCCGCGTCACTCGACTTGTCTCCGGATTTCGACTCCTCCATACTTTCGCCGGGGTCTTCCGGCTCTACGCGATCGTCCTCTTCCTGCGCGGGGACATTGTCTATCACTCGGGGTAATTCACTTTCTACACTAGGTTGGGTCACTTCGGGCGGAATGTCGCAGTCCGTCCTTGCACTATGAGATTCCGGGGATAACTCGGGTACGGGTTCGGGTAGCTGCGGCGCCGCGTCGGCGGGGGTCGAGTCCGCGGCCCCGTCCCGAGGAGACTGGGCGAGATCCGATCTCTTCTTATTTTTCCTACCGTAGCTCTTGGCCGGGTTTTTATTAAACTTGGACGTGATTTCGTCGATGTAACTATTGGCGTTCTCGTTATAATTAATATTGGCCCTGTGGCGCATGGCGCGACCCGTGGGATTGTCTGACTTACTGTCGGGGTTATCCAACATCTTCGCACCGTGCACCCCGTTTCTGGAAATATCGACGGGCTTTCCCGAGTCCAGTTGCGCCAAGGTCATCTCGACGTCGTTGTCTTCGTCTTCTTCTGGAAGGGGGTCGTGTATGGCCGGGCGGGGCGGGGAGGGGCGGGGCGGGGAGGGCGGCGCGGCGGCCGGAGGGGAGGCGAGGGTGCGGTACAGCTCGTAGTTGTCGCTGCCCGGAGCGGGGGAGGCGGCGCGCGCGCCCTCCGGCTCCCTGTGCTGGTAGCGCCGGGAGGCCCGCGCGCCCCGGGAGTGGTGCCCCGTGTCGCTGTCGCTCGCCGCCGCCTCCGCCTTGTGGCCGGCTTTCTCTCCTTTGATCTTGGAGGACTTGTCTTTCCCGCCGCCGAAGCCCTTGATGATGATCTTGAGGCTCTCTTGCTTGACGAGCGGCGGCTCCGGGTCGGGCGGCCGGTCGTCTTCCGCGTCCATGCAGTGGTCGGAGAAGGAGTGGCGGTCGGCGCTCGGCGAGGTCACCACGTCCTCCGAGTCCGTGCTGAGCAGGCGCGAGGTCCCCTTGGAGATGCGCAGCACGATGGGCGGCTTGCCGTCCTTGTTGGTGGGGCTGAGCAGGCCCGGCTTCACGTAGGTGGGGCTGGCGGCCACGGCCGGGCTCACCCTGGGGGTGGCAACCTTGGCGGGCGCGGCGGGCGGCGCGGCCGGCGGCGGCGGCGGGCTGTTGCTGCGGTCCTCCGAGTAGTTGATGATCTTGTTCCGGTTCCGCACGAGGTACCTCTTGTTGGGGCTGAGGTGGGTCTTCTCCTCGACGGGCGGCTCCTCCTTCTTGACGGCCTTGGCGGCGAAGAACTTGCCCTTGGCGCTCTTGGTGGAGCGGTCGACGTGGATCTTCAGCTTGGGGATCTCCAGCTTGTCGGCGGACCGCTTGGGGGACTTCTTGGCGTAGCCGCCCGCCTTGGGCGGCTTGTCGTCCCGCCGGAAGGTGGGGCTCGGGTAGGCGGAGTGCGCGGGGGAGGGCGCGGGGGGCGGGGCCACGCTGCTCGTGGGCAGCGCCGCGTTCTCCGAAGGGTCCACATTCCGGGACTTGAAGAACTTCTTCGGTTTCGGAGGCGGGGTGTTCGCTTCTAAAGCGGGGACGGTGAGAGGACTGTTCTGATCCTGTTTCGTTTTCTTCTGGTACGAGCTAACTTCTCCGAGGAAACCTGCAAAAAAGAAACGAGATAAGAAATTTGCAACACGGTAAGAAAAAAATAAATGACATGACAGTCAATGCAAAATAATGATTCTATTATGAAAAAATATATATAAATAAAAAATATTTGAGAAAATGAAAACTGACAATAAGCTAATGGTAAGGTTAGGTAAACAAATAAAAAAAAACAAATATTTCCCCTCATCTGCTGTAGCGAATAGGAAAAGTGTGGGAAAAAAAACTTGAAAAACAGCTCCAAAAGCAAGATTTTTCTTAAAATATGAATTTGAAATCCGGATACACACTTGAAAAGTCCGCCCTGAAAGCGGGCACCTGGCAACCCGAGCTAGGAGCGAGGAGTGAGAGTATTACAGTGTTCAGTGTCGAGTAGGTACTCACTGTAGGGCGCGCTCCGGGTGGACGTGAAGCTGGTCATGCCCCACTTGCCCACGGTGGCCGTGGAGCGCGCGGCCGAGGGACAGTTGGAGTTCTCCCGGAACAGGTGCTCCAGGGGCACGGCCACGCTGCCGCCCCTGCCTCTGCCCCAGCGACTCATTCTGCGGGTACTGGCGGGCCCTTAGGACGTCGGCGGCCGCTGGCATATTACGGAGCCCCCGCGGACCAAACGTCCGGCATTGTCCGTCCGACACGACACTCGCGGCGATTGCAGTCTCTCGTCGATCTCGCTACACGATAATCGAACGACACCGATTAATTCATAACACAACCCAAATAGATAACAATACCGCCATTTTCACTTTCGGACGTATTTCGTTTTTTCGGCACTTAATCGTACACCAAATAAATGACAGTATCGAGAATCATTCGTTAGATATGAGAATCGTGTTTTTCACAATATCCGAGTGCGCGCAGTATCACTTATCATATTTGAAAACTTCAGAACGATTTGACAAACGGGGCAATGTTGTCATTTAGCTACATAACGATCGCCATTTGCATCAGGCATGAGAATGTAGAAAGCAAAGCACCGCAATGCAGCCAACAGCCGATATTCGCGGGCTAGCGCGTTCCAACGCTCGAAAATGGTTCGCGCCTTTAATTTGAATATTTTTGGAATGAGATTGAGTAGCCTCGGAGAGGGCGGCAACAACAAAACCTGTTTTTTGTTACACTTTTTTAAGAACCACTAATATAAATAAATTTTTACCTTTATTATAAAAAAACTAACACGTAAAATACGTTTTCATACTTGCATATGATAATATAAATCATTAACAAAATAATTTAATAACACAAATAATTAAGAAGTAAAACGTTTTCGACGGAAATTTAATATTGAGTACACATCTCAAACAAAATTTACGGATTTTTATTTTATTCACAATTATTATAATACAATTTTTATTTTTCGAGTTTCGGGTTTGAAACATGGGTAATATGTACAAATAATTATTTTAATCTGAGTTTTCAAGTAGAAATACTGTATGCAAAAATAAAATAAAAGCTAATAATCATAATAATAAGTTTGCGTTAATATTTAGATAAAAATAATTTTCAACATTTCTTATAAACTTTGATTTATGAAGAAGCTCGTAATTATAGTAAGAGTTTAGCACAAAAATCAACAGATGTCCGATTCGAATGAATTTTTCAGTGAAGCGAAACATGACGAAAATAAATATTTAGATGATGTACGAAATATTTTTTTAATTATGTATTTTAAAAAATTGTTAAGTTATATTGATTTATTTTTAATATTCTAATTATGTAGACATTACATAATTAGAATATTAAAGATTTAGAAATCTATGTACACTTACTTGATAACTGTTATCAAGAATTTTTCGCAAGAGAGACGAAAGAGTGATTTTGTTAAGTTTTCGGTTCTTTTCGACGTCAATTTGAAAAAAAATTCCGATGGAAAATTATATTATTATTGTAAAAAGCTGCTTTATTAAAAATATTCTCTTGTTCAGGCCTGGCCAACCCAAATAGCATCCCGGGCCGCATTGATGTCTTAAAATTTTCCCAAGGGCCGCATACAGACATTAGATTTTTTATAACAACGAATTTCATACTTAATGATTTTTGTAAGTACATATTATACATAAGTAATTCGAATGCGGGGGTAATCAGAAAGTAAAATCATGGTAATTGTTAAGAAAGAAAATATTACTACGACCAGAAGTGAGTAGAAAACATACAATGTACCAACAAAAAATGTATTGGGATAGTAATAAACATTTTGATAACTTTTAACATTCAATGTAATTAACAAGGACACATAAATCAAACAATATTAACATTTTTATTTTAATAAAAACCAATTTATAAATGACCACTCAGTTTGAGATTTGAGTTTCTCTTCGCTTACTTCATTTTACTAAATCTATTTCAATAGTTGAAGTCCCACACTTCAACTGGTTTTCGTGATTTTTTGAGATTGCGTTAAATTGGCAATGCTGAAAAGCGTGCGAAGGGATATTGTTCACTGTTTTTATAACAACATGCATGACTTGGCTCATAGAATACTTGAGGGCATAAATTTTGTTGATGCATCAAACTGTGTATCACAAATATATCACTGGTTTAAAAATATATTCTTCATACATGGCCGCAGGCCGCGGGTTGGCCACCCATGCTCTTGTTTAAGGCACGTTTTAATTTCCAAACATGATGAAAATGACAAGGGGAAAGCGGTTCACTATAAATATGTTCACTATATTGTGTCGGGTTGTGGTCCCGTGGTTAGTGTCGCGGACTCATAAATCAGAGTTTCTCGGTTCGAACCCACTCTACCACAATTTGATTCCTATTTCTAATAATGAGCAGCTTAGGCTAACAGAAATAGTATAAAATTGAAATATTTGTCTAAATAAGACTCTCTAATTAAAAAAAAAAATAAAGTCATAATAAACCCATGTGTTTTAGCTGATATGCTGAAAATAGTTAAAAGCATAATCGCTGCCTTTACACGATGCAGTGTGCTATGGACCATTGGGTAGGAATAGGAGGTTAATATAATTTTAGAGCGCCCATTTCATAATCGAATGTTCATTAGATGCACATACAATCAGTTTTTTATATTTGATAAAAACCTTGACAATATTCTTCAACCCTTATCCGCACTCAATGGTGCATAGGGCACTTCACAGTATTGACGCAGTGTTATCTTGATTATTACTTACGTGAAGACAAGGTTACTCTTGTGTTTCAGAGATCAGTCCAGGGTAATATCAAATAAATATTACAGTGTAAAAAATCACTTTTATTTTTATTTTCACCCCCTGGGAATCGAAACCGGGACCTCTAGCACGGTAATTAAACACGCAAACCATTCCACCACGGAGGCAGACTATATTCACAAATCCTGTTTTTATTTCATTCATAATATGTATAACATCGAATGGTAGAGACACGATGCCGAATTTTTGGTTAGGGCGAGGTCGAACAAGAGAGCTTTCGTGGCGCCAAAGTGCTCAACTTGCTCAACATTGAAGGTGTTGCAAAAACTTGAATATGAAGGAGAGATTTCTCTCTGCTTAAACGAATTAAAACTCCCGAATGTTCAAATCTTAAAACTGGGTAGGGTTTATTCTCTCCCCTCCGTCGGACAAGAATTTTGAATGAGTCCCAAACGTCCTAAGAAAATTTAGAAAAGTGGGCCAAAGCAATTCTGAAAAACTGTGGAAAAAATTGTGCATGAAACTTTCCCCCCTTCTCCACAGCTTGAGGGCCAAAGAGGTCAGCACTATCGATACATTCTTAGCGTTAGAACTCAGATTTAAAACTCCGACAGATTTAATGGTTAAAATAAAACGCTCATCAACAATACAACATTGAAATTTATTGCGCACTCGTAGCTTCAGTTGTTGGCAAAGAATAAAGATCATCATCGCTATCCTCGTCTTTCGCCCCAGCAAGGTTACTGAAATGATTTCTTGCCAGCAAGTGTTTACTCCGAACCATATTGACAAGATCCGAATCGTATACTTCCTCTGGATTTTCCAACTTTAGGTGTGATTTCACTTCCTTGGTAGTCAGCAAGATACAGTTCCACGGCGCCCAATCCTTGCGAATCTTCCATCTGCACAGACGCAGGTCACTTATATCCGTCACTTCACTGATCGCCGACCGAGAATGCCAGATCTTCTCGACGATGTAAAAAATATCGTTGTCTTGCAGAATAAACGCGAGAGATGTCCAGCATCTGTTTCGACGTTCTTCTCTCCTTATAGCTCTCAGTATGTAGGTGTACTGCATCATCTCTATGCACGTGTTATCGGCTGAATTACCCCAGGCGCACGAGGTGCAAACTTCCATGTCCGTTGTTCGAGAATGCAATGGAAAATCTTTGTACGTTTTGACCTGGTTGCATTCCTTACAACGATACAATCTTTCGTCTTTCATTGTGTTTTGTTTCTTGATCTCGATTCTCCTCATGCTTCCCTTATTAAACTCGGGCAGATGTATAAACTTAAAAACCATCGATTGGATTCGTTTTCTCAGGACTTCGAGGTCTTTGTTTGAGACGTTTCTCACAATCAGATCGCATTCTCTGTCGATTAAAGATGTCAGCTGTTCGGCAAGAGGAGAAAGGTATTCCTTCAGTGTTATTTTGAAGTTAACCAAAAGCTCCATTCTTTCTTCAAATTTGATGTCGCTTTTGCAGAAGGAATAGTAAAGGTCTTTCAAGTAACGCGCGTGTTGAGCTTCCAACGTATCCATGGACACATGTATTCCTTTGATTGTTTTCCATTTTACTGGACTGGACATGGAGTCGAGTAGTCTTTTTTCTCTTAAAATTCTATTGTCTTTTTTTAGTTCCGTGCGGAATTTTTCGATCGAACGAAGCATTTCGATTTCTTTATCAAGTAACAAGCAAAACTCGGCTATTTTCGGACCTTTCGTGTGAAGCTTCGATATACGCGTTATTTCTGAGTTTCTCCATCTATCCACCTACAACAAAATGCACAATAATTGTACCTATTAGAATTTAAAGGACACGTTATAGTATTTAAATATAATATCTTCGCTTTTACCATAGCATAAAGTTGATCGAAGTCTTCTCTTGTTCTAGGAAAGGTTTTCTTAACAATTTCTTGGCGCAATCTGAGTTCGGTAGCTCTTGCATCATTCAGTTCTTCATTTTTGAGGTCTTCTATTCTCTGTCTGAAAATACAAACACAAACATGAAAACCTTTGCAATAATCGATAAACATCAGAGGTAGGATAAAATATGAAATATGGAGCAGAGACAGCAGTAGTTGCGTATTCACTTATATATTTATTCAATTTATGAGTAATCATCATTGTTATATACTTTCTACTTTATTATTATTTGATAATCTAAATTGAACCCACTTGCATCGCTTGAGCCAATCCTCCACAGCCTTTCTGTATCGATAAGCCCTCCAGGCTCGCTGAATGATAGTTGCTCTCAAGTTGGGGTTGATTCGAGCCATCATTTCAGCGTACGTCTCATAAGGCTTGGGGGCTATTATGACGTCATCTACACAAGGGATGTACACTCCTTGGAAGGACATTTGAGTGCCGCGGTGGAGTGTAGTGTCCTAGTAAGTTAAAATGTTTTTTTGAGATAAATAAATTAATAATAAATAAATCAAACTGTTTTAAATTGGTCAGATGGGGAGTAACGAACATTGTGGTAGGTTTAGCCCTTTGAATATAATATGTTCTTGTTTCTGTTTCGTTTCTTTAAGCAGATTGGTCTTATCAATATAAAATTACAACCAAACCAACAATCCTTTTATTGTAATTTATGCTTAGTTCCATAAATGAACATGCAGTTTATTTTAAATCAGTCTTCTTTTCGAAAGACTTCTAAGACTCATAAAATAACACAAAGCAATTAAAAATACACTATTTATTCAATTTGCTATCACCTTATAAAATTTGGAGTGGAGCATTGATTTACGTCAGAGCCTTAATACATTTATTTGATTTTAATAAAAAAAATTGGCTTGGTAAATACCACTACTTGTAAAATTTAAATCAAATAAATATGTAGTTTACTTTCAACTAGGCTGCTTATTTTAGAAAGATTTTTAGCTTCTTACAATATAATAAAGTAGTAAAAAATAAATTTTCTAATTTGCCATCACCCTAGAAATTTTGGAGTAAAATATATGTAGATTGACGTTAGAATTTAAATAAATTTATTTGGCCAGCCTATGACGGTCGAAAGCCCTGAAAATGCCCAGACTTCCATATTCTTTTTCATCTATATTGAGATGTCAAAAATAATATGAAATTTATTTGATTTTGATTAAAATTTTTACACAGCAAATACCACAAATAGTAAAATTTTAATTAAAATGTATAGATATTACCATAAAGTAACCGCCGAATCAATTGATGTAATTTAATTTATTTGATTAAAATACAATGTAATTTTTACATTGTATTTTCAGCTCAGGTATCGATATAGATATGTTGCTCACTCCTTTGAAGAACGTCATAAATCAAAAATTGACAATTTTCAGTTGTACGTGTTTTCGGTATGCCCAGAAAATGTACTATATCCCAGAAAAAGCGGCATATTTTTAACTTAATATTTACCCGCTACAGTGCAGAAAGCGTTGTTTTTGCATTTTGAAGAAAAGGTATTGTTAAATTATTTTTTTTAATATACAAAATATTTATCAAATGGAGAAAAAATCTTCAGGTTTTACCTAAAAAGATCCGTTGCACAGTAAAAAGTTCAACAAGTGGCTCGATATGTTTTTTTATAACATTGTATTATATTTTTAAACTTTAAAAACGATCTCCTGAAAAATCAATTTTTTTGATTTATGACGTTCTTGAAAGGAGTGAGCGATGTATGAGTGTATCTTCACAAATAATTAAACATCATAAAATTGGTCATTGACCTGTTATAACGGCACCATACAAATGTATTATTATAACCATCAATTTACCTTACAAGCTTAGGTAGGTACATTGAAAGAAACAATGCATACTATATACTTATGTATATTAAGGATAACCACATTACCACAGCCTTTGTTTTCACAGAAACTGTCTGAGTATCCCGATTGTTGGTTTGATCCCACGGGACCCTATTCGGCCGTTGAGGAGTCTGGGAAAATGCGTGATGATACTCCATTCCTGCAAATTTAAAGAAAAAACCACAAAATAAAATTCAAAAGTCAAAGAACGTAAAAACATATGTAAATGTGGACCAATTATTTTTTTTAAAATTGAAAATCTCATGTTAGAATAATAATAATAAATCTCTCTCCCAATCGTCATCCGTACCCGATGGTGCATAGGGTACTGCATCGTATAAACGCATTGTTATATTGATCGTTAACACATGAAAGAAAGGTGATCAGTCCTCTGCTTCAGGTAGGTATCAGTCCAGATAAATATCAGGTAGGTATTGAATAAATATCAGATAGTAAATTAAATACAATTTTATAAATATGCATTTTTATGTACATATTTTAAAGACATCCAATTATACAATACTATTATATTTCAACACATTTAGATTTGTATTTTTTGGTTGTTTAGTACACGATTTTAAAAATGTGAAAAAATTAAAGGAAAATCGATATGGTCTTTACAGTTCTCAACTCCTAGAAAAAAATAAAATATGTACATGAAAATCATTTTTTTTGTAAAGCTTTTTTAATGGATAGCGCTTAAAAAACTAAATTTTTAAAATGTAACTATATCTTATTAATAAAGTTGTATATCCCGTTTCTTACAATTCACAAAATCTTTAGGTAGACGGGCAGCTTTCAATCTAACAAAATCCCATTTTGTAAATTTTGAACAAGGACTTCAAACAAACTTTATTAGCTTTGGAAATACGCAGTCTTCCATACTCTCATTTTAATAACTTCTTTATACATACACGCACATAAAATACTCGTATATGTGTTGAGATATCGATAAAAATCATCATGAATAAAGTTCGTTTTTATATTATATGTATGTGTATAGTTACCAAAGATAAATTAAGAGGCACACATGTGTGTTATGTATAAATATTAAATTCACAATTATTTATTCGCCTAAATTAGTTAAAGCGAATAAATGAACAGTTATTGATTTAATTAAATTTAAAAAAATAGTTGAATGTAATATTTGTAAATATTTTTAATTAGAAAGATAGATTTTAACAAAATAAAGAGCAAAAAAGAAATAAGAAAATAGTGTTAAATCAATAGTAATACCGTAGAACGGGGCTACTTGAACTTTGATGTGTTACTTGAGCCCAGTACAAAAAAATATTTAGATCGTGGTATCGATCGAAGAATCGTGACAATAAGTGTCACCTGTCAGGGAAACGATGAATCATGTCGATACGTTCATTATTGTAGACCACATACAGATTTAATTTTTATTTGTACTGGGCTCAAGTAACACATTAAAGTTCAAGTAGTCCCGTTCTACGGTATTCTCTTTTAAAGTTTGATAAGACTAATAAGTTAGTATGCTTTGGGAAGGATCTGGTAGAATTGGTAAGTTACCTGTAACATTGTTCCGGTATCCCCCTAAATACGGTTTGATCATTTTCGCATCAATGACTTCAACATTGATGTTCACGAAACTATTCTCCCCCCTAGGAATGGTTACGGACAGAACGTCCGTCACTGGAGCGGCATCCTTGTACAGCAGGTTGAACTTCAGCTTAGTTCCGTCGTTTGTGAACAGTTTTATCTCCAAGTTGCCGAAATTATCCATCTCTAGAGTCGACAGCGGTACGTCTTCCTCCAGCCTCATGCGATTGTTGATCATGACCAACTTGGTGCCTTCTATCAGGAACGTTGAGCAGATGTCTTCTCTAACAGCGTTCAAGGTAGTTTCGCTCGGAAAAGCTTTGGTGAACGTATGGTATTGCCTGACGACATTGAATTTGCACGTGAGTATCGGCGGGATGACCTTTTTCTTAGGTTCTTTTTGAAAAGTGACGGATATGGCGTCGTTGAATTTTTCTTTTACGATATCAACGTCGACGTAAGCTCCATCTTTAGTGACCAGCTCGACATTTTGAGGTTTTTCACCTTCCAAATCCAGAATCCGAAATTCGTCCGGAACTGGCGTCCCGTCCTTGGTGACTTCGATATTATCCGCCGACATTTTGAGGAGTTTTCCTAACTTTTCCTTTACTTCGAGTACGGTGAAGGAGTCCTTGAACGATCTTGAGAAATAGTCATCTCCCTGGTTTGACACTTGGAAAGTAATTTGCACCCTCTTTCCATCCAATGACACACTATCAATTGTTTCGATTTCATTCGAATTTATATTAGGTTGAGTAGGTTCCGAGTGTTGCCGAATAAATTTACTATCGCGTCGAAACATTATGCTGGAGTTATATAAAACTTTAAAAGATTTTCCGTATATGTAACGCTATAATATTCTTACAAATTAACATACAAATATCGATTAAATAAAGCATTTTCTTTTTTGTTGAGGAGGGTGGAGTTTCCATAGAAACTAATTTGTGTTTTTCACTCGCGCACGATTTCTAAAGTGTTATCTTTTAGACATGGGGATATCGAATCAATGAATGATGAACTAACGACTTGTTTCGTTACTAAATTCGGTTTTTGGATTCGATTATTCAAAGCTAATCATTGCAAAAATTTGGTTGTGAATAGCGTATTTCTAACTCAAATTTTACAATTTCTATTAAAATTTTTAGTTAGAAAGAAATGCAAGTCGATAAAAAGTATGTATGTATCGGATATTTTGATTGATTTTCATTGTATTTTCCTTGAACCCAGGTAACATTTTACGTAATTGAATTTTTTCTTGAAACACCGTTTTTGTATTGAAAAAATAGTTAATTTTTCAAAAAAACTGTATGTTTTTGAAAAGAAAAGAGTTATTGAATGGTAAGGAGTGACAACAAATTTATGTATTTTTATCAAAATATATTTAAAAAAAAGACAAATTCAAGGTCCAGAAGGACGTCCAGCCCTCAGCGCGGCCAAACGCATTATAATTTTAGCGTTCGAGATTTCGGCCTTATTGATTGAAAAAGTTAACTGAAATAATTCACGGCAAGGGTAGACTTCCATGAACTTAAGTCAAAGGGCATTTGTGCACTACACGGAATTTTACCGTCCGGCACTTCAGTTAGCATGATAAAACGGATGATTGGCTTGGATTGGCTTGTGCTTTTGTCATTCTTTCTTCGGATCGGTGTGCTCGATTGGTGCGTGATCACGGTGAGCGTAAATTCGATCGCGCTAAACTGTCGTAGTCGCTTTTATTTTTCAAAACCGGACTGCCGGACGGTGAAATTCCGTGTAGTGCACAAGCGCTGAAAAGGTGATAAAATATCTACCAATCTTTAATATATCTCAAATTAACATTTCATGCCAGAAATGCGTTAGGCATTTTCAGTTGCAGCACGAATAAACAATACCTACTTTAAACATTCATTGCTAAAGTATTCGGCATTATTTCAATCGCCGGAACATTTTAGCAGAGTTGAAAAACTTCGGAAATATTTCAGTATACCAGAAAATTACCGGGAATCTTTCCTCCTGCACAAGAAATATGCAGGTGAGTGCATAGACTCGGTACATATTTGAAGTTCCGCAGCGAATCAAATTTGTCTGTTTGTTCGGTGTTCGACAGCAGAAATGTTTAAAGATAACCGAAAGTTTGGGAGTTATGGCAGATTACAGGATTAGTGTAGCTGGTTCTGACACCACCGCATAGATGGCAGTAGGTACTGTCGGCCCAGAACTTCCCATTTCGGTTTGCTCAACGCTCCACTCATCCCGCCCGGTGTCGGGGAACTTCTCAGAAGGCATTCTATTCGAGGCGAGTGTAAGCATTTTACATATACTCACTCCTTTCAACAACGTCATATCGGTGGTGTAAAGGCAAAGGGGTATATCTGTCTCAGACCAAATTTTACAGGAGAGCAAAAACAAACTAATGAAATTAAATAAGTCGTTTGTTTTATGTATTTTCATATTACATATCTCAATAAAACTAAATAAGCATTGCAACTACAGCTATATTCTTTTGACAGGTTATGGAATACACTATTTTAGACATTTTATGGAACAAACTTAGATAATGAAAAATTTGACAGATATACCCCTTTGCCATTACACTACCGATATATCAAAAATCGTCAATATTTAGTTGTGCATGTTTTCGGAATGCCCAGAAAATGTACTATATTCCAGCAAAAACGGCATATTTTTATTTAATACTTACACGCTACAAGGCAAAAGTGTTGTTTTTGCATTTTGAAGAAAAGGTATTGTTTAACAATTTTTTTAAATATAAGTACTACATATTTTTCAAATGGAGAAAAAACTTTTTTTTACCAAAAGTTTTACCTAAAAAGATCTGTTGCACAGTGAACAGTTCAATAAGTGGCTTGATATTAATTTTTAAAACATTTTATTATATTTTTAAACCTTAAAAACAATCTACTGAAAAATAAGTTTTTTCGATATATGACGTTGTTGAAGAGTGAGCGATTTGTACAGCGCATGAACTACATATAACATAAATATGTAGCGTATGCTTAACTGGTTTGTGGTAAACCGGTTTACCGGTATATCACTAAATTTCATTACTGATTTCATATTTTTCTTTGACCCCTATCCGCATCCAGATGGTGCATAGGGCACCACATTGAATAGACGCGGTGTTAACTTGATCACTAATTATATGAATCAAGATAATCAGTTCGCCCTTCAAATTCTTATACAATTTTTAACTTCGTTCTTCAAACTCTTATCCGCAGCCGATGGTGTATAATATTACCCTTTAATGTTACCTGAAGCGTTGGGCTGATCACCCTTCCTTCATGTGTTAACGATCAAGATAACACTGCGTTTTTATGATGCAGTGCCCTATGCATCATTAGGGTTTGAAGAATTATTCACCATTACAAAGTTGGAGAATGGCTGTTTTAATAATATAAAATTATTATTATTATTTGGTCCGGTTTTTAGGCGCGTATTTGTACTTTTACTAGAAGTAGTTATAATATTGTACAAACATTATAATATTATTGAATAGAGATGTGAAAGTAATATAAATGGATAAACCAGTCGGGTTATTTAATGGTAAATACGACTCATCAAACAGTTTGTTAATAAAATACACAGACCAGTTGATGAGGTCCATTGTTTTAGTGTATGATTTAGTATTACAACTTCCGTAAACCAAAATTTTGAATAGTACATACTTATGTAATATATCACCAGCTTTGGTGATATATTTGTAATTTTGGTTGGATAAATATATATGAATTCCCTTAGGGCGAGGCAGTCAAAAGATAGCTACTTAATTTTCTATAAATCCAGGTAACATTTAAAGTATATTATTTCGAGAAATAAAAATACTTTGTGTTCTGATCCACTCACATTTTTATTAACCAACTAGTTTCGGCAACAACCTGTTGCCCTCTTCAGGGTTTCATTTATTACTGAAAAAACCCTGAAGATGGCAACAGGTTGTTGCCGAAACTAGTTGGTTTATAAAAATGTGAGTGGATCAGAACGCAAAATATTTTTATTTCTCGAAATAATATATCAATATGATCCACAAAGCTAATGCTTTCAATATCCAAAACATAACATTTAAAGTAAGTGATTTTTTTGCTTAAAACACCATTTTTGTACTGAAAAATTAGTTTTTCTTCTAAATAAATATATGGCTTTCAAAAGAAAAGAGTCATTAAAAAGTAAGGAGTTATATTCTTTAAAAAAATCTAATTGCAATATGTATTCTAAAAAAATAGAGACACATGTAGCCCCTCGCGGGGCTACATGTGTCTTAGTACAAAAAGGGTAATATTTTCTAAGATAAGTAAATAAAACAAATGCTGTGGTTCTTCAAACACTCCAGATGATCAATAAGTTCAACATAAGCTTCAAGATATCGTATGTTGTGCTTAGTTAAAAAAGGAAAAGAAATAGAAATGATAATTCTATGTTTGTTTTAACACCCTCTTTCGACTATCATAAAGTATTCAAAAATAGAATTTTATAACAAAATGAATAAATTGAATTTCTATTCGTGATGGGTTGAGTGTAAACCCATTGAACGTGTCTCTTTGTTAGATTTTTGGATCGCTTATTTTAGGTATTCGTAACATATCTCCTGTTTGTATTACATTAAATTATTCACGGTCCAAATTAGAACAAAATCAAGTTTCACGCTATCTCAATTACCAAATTAGGTTTGTAAATGGCTATGCATGTATAAAGATTTATCGATTTTATAAATTTGTATCTAGAGCAGTGGTCCGTAACCGGTGCTCCGCGAGCTTGTTGCAAGTGTTCCGCGAAATAATGAAAACCAAAATTTTATACGGTATACTTAGAACAATTGAAAATTTCATGGGAGAAATATCTTGATGTAAATAACTTTTAAGTGTAGCGATCCAGCATTTTGTAAAACAAAAATTTGGACAACGTCAAAATATTGTGAATATTATAATTGAAAAGCACCATTTGACTTTACCTATGTACTTAAGGGTGTACTTGTAAATGTACAATTTGGTTCACCCTTTCTTCTTCTTCTCCGTCTTGTTCCTCATTGCTGAGGGTTGTGACCCTTGCAGAAGCAATGACTCTTCTCCAGTTATCCCTTGACTGCGCTGCACGTAGCGCTCCAACCACTGAGGTGCCTACTGCTGCCTTAATTAACACCCTTTACACTTTTCAAAATATTTATTTCGAATAAAAACTAATTTTCTTAATATAAAAACGGCATTTTAAGCAAAAAAAATTGATAACGTTCAACGTTATATGCGTTCAAAGAAAATTAAGTTGCGGGCTATTGATAACTGAGCCTTAAAAATCTAACCACTGCGCCACAGCGACAGACAACAAAGGTACTTAAGGGTCCAAAGCTACAATTATTTCACGGAACAAAGTTACATCCGCAGTACATATGAAAGCTCGGCAAATTGCTTATTACAATGGCCCGGATTCAATAAAGGCTTTGAGCATTTTACAATAGCAAAGCCGGCGACGCTGTAATATCGCGAATTAGAAACGATATTGAGATAACGTAGCTTCAAGCCACTCGGAAGACTGAAAACTGAGAACTGTGCCCGTATTGCTTCACTCACTTCACCGAGGCTGCATCTCCAGCGCTCTCCGTGGAGTGGCCATTTAATGAAACCGAATAACAAAACGTGAAAATGCAATATCACGTAAATATATTGTTTGTTCGAGTACCTACCTAGATACAGTTGAGTACTTACCTTAATATGTTTGAGTAAAACCTCGATACCTCTATTTAAGGAACTTAGAATATATATGTAACTTAGGATTTATCAATAAAATTAAGAAAGGTGTGTTGAGATGATTTGGACATGTGGAACGTATGAGTGAGGAAAGAACGACTAAACAAACTTATGAGGTAAATATAGTTGGAAAATAAAGCAGAGGAAGACCGAGGAAAACCTGGCACAATCAGGTATGTCAAATACTTGAAAGCGGCCGGGTCAGGAGTCATAATAATCGTCGGGTATGTATGAGGAGATGCATCAATGTAGAAGAGACGAAGAATGTTTGCAAAGACAGAGTGATGTGGCGTGCGATTCTCTCTGCCTACCCCTGCGGGGAAGCGGCGTGATGGTTAGTTAGTTAGTTAGTTAGTTAGGATATAGCGGAGAAAATTTCTTGTAAAATGTAAAAAATTGAAAACCTCCTGTTAATATAATACATGCTTAAATTCAAATGTCGCCGCAAGTAAACAATTTTTAACGACCATGATAATCACTTCACACGTCTAGATATATATTATATTACTATATAAATTGAATTTTCGTAATTTGAAAGAGTTGATTATAAAAAAAACACCAAACTTTAAATTTACAAAAAAACTTGATTACTTTTTCAAAGCAGGACTACCGAAGGCAAGCGCAGCGACATCAAACATCAACGAAACTTCACGAGGAGGGTCCGAAGACAATAAATGGAATTTTGTTTGTGTTTTGTATTGTTTATTTATATCTAAATGCATGATATATTTTTTGTAACTTAGTTCATATGACAAAAACAAAGAAATAGCTTTGCAAGAGAAGGTCTGTCAGGAATCCAGATGCTTCTGTATCAGATTTGGGAATACGGTGGAACAGCATTCAATATCTTAATAGATTGTTTATATTTAAAAGAAAAGTTTTATTTGAAACTTATTTTTACATAACGAATTTTCGGTTTTAACGAACACCCCCTCCCCTCAATTAGTCCGTTATATCAAGGTTTTACTGTATATTGTTTGTTCGAGTACCTACCCCGTGGAATTCCATTCGCACGATATTAACCGACCGGGCATGCATACACATTCCGACAAACAGGAATGTGTATGCATTAAAATGCATTAATTTATTTACATAAAAAACATCGCATCAAACCGTGCGCGCTTAATCATTTTTCTAGCATTCGCGATGTGTTTACATAATTTGATTTGTATGCGGCCCGCAGGACTGTAATCAGATTAACCGCCATTTCCATGACAATCGTCCGCGCAAAAATCAGCACGCGCAACAACTCTGTATTGTGACGAGAGTTTGTGTAATGAATAAAAGTATCCCCGTTACGGGCAAAATATGCAATAATTTGCGCCGCTTTATGCGCCTGTGAAAATAAAACATGAACAATTAATATACTGATTACATTCAGAGCCATGTTTGTCGAATATGCAATGAAAACAAAATGTATAATTCATCCGTTTTCGGAATAAATTTCCCAGTTATTCGGCGGGAAAAGGTACAATAGGAAAATGATTTTGATAAATCTGTTTAGTTAGCGTACATATAAACGAGTATGTAGATTGATGCAATACGTATATACGCAAGTGCGCACACGTGTACGCGGAAACACTGACTGTGATTAATTCGATATGACCTTAGGGCTTGCTCGGAGCTTTCAATCAAAACATTGGTTGGAAATGGAAGAGAATAGTATTTTTAAGTCCATCAGTTAAAGATTGAATATCAAAAGATACAGCGAGTGTTTTGCCTAGAATTTTCACCCATGAATTACATGAAACTAAAGTAACTTTAAACATAAAGAGTAAATCCACTCACGAATAGGCATAGGATATGAAACTGAAAAAGTTGAAGCGTGAGTACTTACGATAAGCGGTGTTGCATAAGCCGTAGCTAGATTTTAGAGACGTTAAGTGATTAAAAAAAAATAATCAAAAGATACTAAGCTAATTTTGAGTAACTACGTAAAGAACGTAGTAATACTACGTTTTATATTCACGAGATATAATATAATAACAACATTAAAGTATTATTTTTTGACATCTCAACACAGATGAAGAAGAATATGGAAGTCTGGGTATTTATAGGGCTTTCGACCGCCATAGGCTGGTTTAAAAGATCACTTTACATACGTTGTAACATTCGCCATTTCTACCCATGATTGACAACCACGCTATTCAAATTCTTGGAACTTCTAGATATATTGATCAAACTCGAAACAAAGTATTTGAATTCACCATAATTTCACTAGAAACATCTATGGTGGGATGAGAGAAGCTTTTTATTAAGCGGAAAATCTTTAATTTGTATGTGAGGTCCGAGTCCTAGATTGTATTTACATACTTGAGAAACTCTAAAAAAAAGTCGTTATTTTCTTTTAGCTTATAATTGGACCAGTTAATTTATTCAAAACATTTTGAGTGTGTCCAAATACTTATAATAAATTAAATAATTTTATCAATATTTAGTATTTGGATGCACTCAAAACGTTGCAACATATGTTTAATACAATCACATTTTCTTCTCTTTGCTATGGGAAATTACGCAAATACATAATTAAAATCAATAATTCGTAACTGTTAATTTTATGAAATCAGTCGCAGAACTATTAAGCCAACATGGTTTTCTTACCTGCATGTTTAATATAAATGTTAAAATGAGAGGGTTAAAAAAATCCCATTGGAAAGTGCCAGAACTAACCATATCCCTTTGAACAGTAAACAAACTTTATAAACACGAAGAACAGAACCCCCATATGTGTAGTTATGTACTTAACATACTTTGACTAGATATTTTAGTATGGATGCATGAAAATATGGGACCGTTTTAGGGGTATTTGATGGAGCTTTTGCACCCTTTGTAAGTCTGAATAAAGTAGGATTCTGTTATAATGTACGTATGGTGCATGTGTATCTTAATGCAGTCTACACAGATTGAAGTAACGAGCTTTATCTTCACAGTTTTATGAATGTATACGTATATACGATAATTAGCTGTTTTGCTCTGTTTGAGCTTTGGATAAAGAGAGCTTTGAGCTTTAATTAAGTTCTCTGAGTCTTATCTCTAGACGTTTTCCTTAAACATACACATCATAAATACAAATTCGCAATGTAATTAATAGTAACGACTTTCTACAATTTATCTCACCAATTGATGTCTCTAGTGAAGTTCTAGTGATTCAAGAACAAGGTTTCTAAATTGGTTCATATATATAGAACTTCCAAGAATTTGAGTAGTGTGGTTGTCAATAATGGGTAAAATTGGTGAATGTTACACGTGTGTAAAGTGATCACTTAAACCAGCCTATGACGGTCGTCAGCCCCGTAAATGCCCAGACTTCCATATTCTTCTTCATTTTTGATGAGATGTCAAAAAATAATGTTTTAACGTCAAATTTGTCTACATAAATCCATAGATACGGTTTGTACAGATAAAAAATTTGTGAAGATTTTATTTTAAGTAACACAGTTTGTCCGCCTCCGTAGTGTATTGGTCAGCACGCTCGGCTAACGTAATGGAGGTCCCGGGTTCGATTCCTAGGGAAGGGGTCAAATAAATATAAGTGATTTTTCACTCTAATATTTATTTCATATTACCCTGGACTGGTACCGGAAATGGAGAGTTGGTCACCTTTCCATCATGAATAGGCTAGGTACTTGCTTATACCAAGTGCAATGGCCCATAAAAAAGCATAGAATTCCTGATTTGTTTAGAATTTGCTATTTGTTAAAAATACCTTAAATTCTTGATTCAGATGGTGTTTCTAATAACCCCAATCCTGGTTGATAAAGTAAAACCAAATTGTATTTCAGAACTTAACCAAGTACCTAACCAGAAATGAATAGGTTAGGTACCTACTTGCTTATACCAAGTGCATTAGCCCATAAAATAGCATAGATTTCCCGCGTGTTCCAAGTCTGAACTTCGCTCCTAGCGGGCGCACAATTTATGGCGGTATCTTTACAAGAAAGGGGACGGCACGAAGGCGGTCGGCCGGGTGCGACAAGGACGGCAAACTGGGGCAAGCTGTAACTGCAGGGCGCCAGGGGGTGTCGGAGACGTAGGGTAAGGTCAAGGCCGGCGCATTCTGGCGGGAAACAGGGCTGGCTGGCGGGAAAATGGAAAAACATGGCAGCCGGAGCGCGTCAAGACCGCTCTCTTGGTGGCGTTAGAACGTATTACTGCGGCTGCTAATGATCTTAATTTAAAGCGTTTGATTATTCTGTTATGCAAGACTGGATTTAATTACAGCATTTTACGTACATACATACGTAATAATAACGTTCCCATTTTAATTTAAGTACTTATATTCAAATGTACGGACGTAAAAATATCATTTTTGCAATTCCAAACAAACTTTAAAATGTCTTTATTACAATATCATAATAATATTAAGATTTATAAAATGTACGCATAAATTGATGGAATACTAAAATATTTCAATATCAGATAATATTGTATTAAATATTAAGAAATATTAAGTATTACTTCAATTACAAGAAAAGCCTGAAACGTTACCATCATTAGAACTCTAACTGTACATCATATCATTCTTCATTGGTTTCCTCTACCTTCCCCCCTCAACCCCTTACTTGACCCTTCTTCATCAATCTTCCTTACTTTCGTCAATTTACAGATAAATTAATATTTGAAATTATAATTTTTTCCTAGTCATTTTTACATTTCAACATCTCAACATAGATAATGAAAAATATGGAAAATAGTTTTTCCACTTTTATTATATTTGACAAGCGACCGGGTTTCATCACCAATATAATTATGTCAATATGACGAATACAATAAAACAACAACTTTATAGTGTTTTCACTTTTACTTTATTTGACAGTGACCGGGTTTCGTCACCAGTCTGATGATTTCGGTACGACGGTCACTACTGGTCACTGCTGGTCAAATAATATAAACGTGGAAAAATTATGTTGTTGTTTTACTATATAAAACAGAATGAGGTTGCTTTTAAAATAATTTCAAAACGATATGTAAAGTATGCACGTAGATTAATGATCTTCTTCTTCAAACCCTCATCTACATCCGATAGTGTAGGGTGTGTAATATAAGAACTGCATCATTTAAACGCAGTGTTATCATGATCGTTAACACATGAAGGAAAGGTGATCAGCCCTCCACTTCAGGTACCAATCAAGGTTACATTGAATAAATATTACCGTAAAAAATCACTTTATTATTATTATTTATTCTTTTTTGTATTTTTGTATTATTTATTTGACCCCTCCCTGGGAATCGTACGGAATCGTAACCGAGCGTGCTGGCAATTACACAACGAAGGCGAACCAAAATTTGTTGTAACCATATAGTTACAACATTTTGAGTGTCCAAATTATAAGCTTAAATAATAAAAATGAAAATGATATTTTCTGACGTTTCTCATGTGTGTGATTATAATCCAGGATTCGGACCTCACATACGAATAAAAGAATTTCTGCTCAATAAAAAGCTTCTTTTCAACTTACCAATAGATGTCTCTAGTGAAGTTCTAGTGATTCAAGAATGTTTCAAAATTGTTTCATATAAAGAACTTCCAAGAATTTGAGTAGTGTCGTTGTCAATAATGGGTAGAATTGGTGAATGTTACAAGTGTGTAAAGTGATCACTTAAACCAGCCTATGACGGTCGTCAGCCCTGTAAGTACCCTGTAAGTACTTCCATATTCTTCTTCATCTTTGATGAGATGTCAAAAAATAACATTCTTTTGATTATGTAATTAATACTGCTGACGAGACCACTGATCTTGATGTTTATATTACCATATTCTTCTTTATCTTAGACGAGATGTCAAAAAATAACTATATAAGTAGTTATTATTTTATTATATGATATAATAGGTTGCGTCAATAACATAATGAGGTTGCGTTTTAAAACAATATGCAAAGTAGGGATGTAGATTAGTGCCTTCATACATGTACAAAACCATGGTTGGTAATAATAGCCTTGGTAAATAAAATTAGGGGATTGTGCCAACTAGGGGTAAGGTTTAGTTATGGCCCTGTCGTGTGGGTATATCGATCCGGAGAGCGGCCCTGGGCGGGCTGGATGCTGCAGGCCCCCCTAGGGCCTCCCCTAGGCCCCCCCTAGGGCCTCCGCCACCGACTGCAAGGGAGGAGGGGGACCACCCCCACTCGGAGACAGATCAGCCCACTGGCACCGCGTACAGGATCGAAAGTGCATACATCCAATTTTTTTATCAAAAAAATAGTCGCAGGATACGTTATTGTCGAGTCGAATTGACGTTTTTAGTGTTTTTTTTGTTTATCTCGACCTTGCATTCTCTCCTTATATCACCATTCGAACATCTTTGATATGTATGTAGTTTTACATCGACTGGATTCAGTCTACTTTCATCCTTATTTTAACTCCATACTTCACTTCCATATAAGGATATATATTAACGTTTTATCATTGTTTAAAATTTAATACCAAGTCATTTATTTAGTATATTAAAAGCATTGTTAACTTTGTGGAAAGGCAATGTAACACTATCCTAATTAAAGTGGTATTACACAAAATGAACGATGAATGATAAGGAGAGTGTTACAATTAATTAAATTTTATAAATAAAGGTTAGTCAATTGATTAGTTTAACAGAAAATCAAATTTTTAATTTTTTTTTAATGATAATTATTTTTTTACAGTTTTTAAGATTTATATACATAAATCTTAAAAACTGTAATTATTTTTTTGTTCTACTTTATTTTGAGCTGTTTTTAAAACGAGCTTTAGGATTCGAATAACCATAGGTTAATACATATATTTTATCAAGTTTACTCACTGATTCATACATCTTGAAACTGGATATAAAGAATAGCAAATAAATAAAATTCTCATGGAAATTTTCACAGGTTTAAAGATATCACGCGACCGCCATTTTCATGAGAATCCCTACGCTGGCTCTGCATCTGTGGAAAGGTTTTCTCGGAGAAAGAGTGTACGTTTCTGATCGAGTCATTTCCACAAAAGTTAAAAGAAAATGCGTTCGTTTGGAAACTGTTAGATACTGCTATAAAAGTTTTCTGAATAATGTCGATCCATTCTCAGGAGATATATGCATAGCTATTTACTATTCCTCACATATATTTTGGAGGTTTTAAGCAAAATACCCATTTATAATATATATATATATATATATATATATATACATATATATATATATATATTTATATATATATATATATATATATATATATATATATATATATATATATATATATATATATATGTCTTTAGGTCTGAATAATAACTCATACTTATTATTCAGACATGAAGATTGAAGCTTAGCTTTCGAAACTAGTAGTCATGAATAAATAATCTCAAGTGGTATATAAACAAGTGTTTCCTTAATAGTTTTAACTTTTTTAAAGTTAAATTTAAGTTTGAGAGATCACAATATCCGGTAAATAAATTATTTTAATACAAACGTATTTTTGGCAAATTAAAAGCAGGCTTACCTTTCAGATATCAGTCGAGACCGATCTATTAAAATATTCTAAAAAAAAACGATTTTGGATCTTCATAGATAGAAACGAACATTTGACAAATTAAAAAAAAAAAACAGCTCATCATAGTTAAATAATATATACTATCATTACTAATACTCATTTTAATTAAAAATAAAATAATATTGAATCGTAACATGATAGTTAGATAACCCAAAATGAACTTCGTGTAAATTTAAAAATTTGCTTAGATTATTTATAGAAGAGACAGATTTATGCTCCTTTTTCTTGTAGCAAATGATCGCTAGCTTTTTACTTTTTCATCTTTTTTATGTTTTTAGGTTTTTAATTTTGTTTAAAAAAAAAATTGTTTTCTGAAAGTCAAGTATTTTTTGTATTTTATTTTAAGTTTTTTGTATTTTGTATTAACTAGTTCTACTTAGAACCCTTATAACCTTTACTATGACTAAATTATTTTGTATACCCACACAGGCCATGCCTTTGTGGGATCTTTTTTTGTATTCATTTTTATATATTATTAATATTTTTTTGTATTTAAATTTATGTTATGTAATGCAAAAGAATTTAAAATAAATAAAAAAAAAACTTAAATATAAAAAAAGGGTAATTACCTATATATATCTATATATATATATATATATATATATATATATATATATATATATATATATATATATATATATATATATATATACATATATATATATATATATATATAATATATATATATATATATATATATATATATATATATATATATATATATATATATATATATATATATATATATATATATATATATATATATATATATATATATATATATATATACATACAAACATACATCTAAAAAAACATGTTTTAGAAATTAGAAAATATTTTAATATGTCAGCAATTTATATTTGTGTACACTTATAAAGGTACAACCTTCTTTATCCCGTTTCATGCATCGAGAAAGTATGACTCTTTTTAAAAGAAGGAACAACCCGCAAAGCCTCTACTTTTAGAGGCTCGTCTGCAGGTAGGATAGTAAGGATAAGGAAGACAAATGTGTGAAATACATCACAAATACCTAGATCAATTACAAATAAATCTTTGTTGAATTTATTTTTCAACTGGCGGGAATCAAACCCGCGATGCCAGTTTCGCAGTTGAGCGCCAGGTACCTCGGCTGTCCAAACTCAAAAAACAGTAAGGGACATTTTTATGTAGCACGTTTTTTTTTGCATTTTTGTACTATGTAGATTCTACTTAGTCCAAAAATGCAAAAAAAAATACTCAAAAAAAGGTCCCTTACTGTGTTTTAAGTTTGGACAGCTCACATGTTCAGAGCTGATTGCAGTTGAAATATTTGTAAATAAAAAAATTATTACAATCTATGTTTTATCCAAAAATATATGGATCTGGATAAATGTAAAATAAAGGACGTGTAAACATACACGATATTCATGCTGGTAATATTTTTCTTGTAATGAAAATTCGTATGAATAAATAAGTAAATAAAATCGAGTGTTGGATCTTATCACACATTTGGGATGTACAGAACGCATCCCCCTGTCAACACATAACAGTGAGCCACCCTTGCGATGCACCCTGACCTACCCCCGACTCTAGCTACTTTGGCACGTGTATATTTCACTGGACAAGAAAGCTTAGATAATATTATTTTCATAATATACAATATAGAATAAAAAAATATATGATCGAGTAAACTTTACATGGAATTCATATTTACAGACTTTTATTTCTATTTTATTTTATTATTTTTATTATTCAAATCATATTACATACAAAACTCATATAAGTATACACATAATATTCCCGATGAGTAATTTATATTTCTCATTTTAGGATTAAGGTTAACAAGAAGTAACAAAAAAGTTTTTATTTTAAATAACCAAAACTAATACTTATACATGGCAAAATATAAAAACAATAAACAGGTATAATAAATAGGCATAAGGAGAATATTTAAAAGAAATAAATGAGAAAAACATAAGTTAGAAGCATATGTATTTAAAATAAGAAAATATAAAAAATGAGAAAATATAACACATGAGAAAATATAAAAAACATAAGGTAAAAACAAAATAAGAAAATATGACCAATCACTACATATATATCTTTCCATAATTTTTGTTTTTTGTTTGGCAACTTTATAACCTAGAATAGCCTTAAAGTCATAAAAAAATCTGATATAGCAACACACTAGTATAATACATTATTGTATTTCACTTTTTTCAATTAAACATGCATGCATATGTATATTTATATTAATAGATTAGTAGCGTGACAATCAAACATAATATAACAACAGAGATCTACGTCATCTCCGGGTACAAAATAATAATATTTTAAAAGTTATAATCACATTCGGCAAATTACTACAGCGCCAATTTTTACAATATCATATCAAGGATGTTAAATAAGTTTATTATTTCATATATTTTATACTTTGTAATATATATCGTAAGAAAAACAAACACGTAATATACAATACTACTCCTCTCCTGCTGCAAACAGTCTTTCAGATATCGCTCACTCCTTTCAACAACGTCATGTAGCTAAAATTACCAATTTTCAGTTATGCACGTTTTCGGAATGCCCAGAAAATGTCCCAGCAAAAGGGGCATATTTTTAACTCAATATGAAATTATTAATAATTAAAATTGCATTTTGAAGGAAAGGTTTTGTTTTATTATTTTTTTTAGATTTACTAAATATTTTTCAAATGGAGAAAAAACATTCAGGTTTTACCTAAAAAGATCAGTTGCACAGTAAAAAGGTCAATAAGTGCCTTGATATTTATTTTTAATACATTTTATTATATTTTTAAACTTTAAAAACAATCTTCTAAAAAATCAACTTATTTGATAAATGACGTTGTTGAAAGGAGTGTGCGATATGATTCACCGGTTTCGCGTCATTGTATTTGGTATACAGCATATTAATTGTTTGATTAATTGTTGTATAATATATTGGATATAAACGATAAAAAAGTAATTAAACTGTTATAAATAATATATTTTCAAATATAAAAAGAAAGTTGCCATTAAATGAAATCCATCTGATCTCGTGTCAGAAATTTGCTGCTGCTTAAATTCACGTTTTTACACTTCAGAAATAGGATTTCCACTCTGACAGCATTCTGGCGGGATTTTATAAGACTTTTACTTGCTTTATAGAATCCTCCCTTTGAAGCATTATATTAAAACCAATCTTGAATCCAATATTTGAATTATTTTATTGCGGAAATTTATATTAAATTAAGCTTTCGGTAGGCATATTAGAGGGAACAAAAATCTAATATATAAAATTATTAATGACAAGGACATCGCTGCATTGTGTTGATGTAATTCAAGTTGATCACCGATTTATTTGAAATTTTGACAAAACCTTGCATTTAAATACGTGCGTGTTTTTATCTGTAATTTTTAAATTGAATCTAACAGATGACTGATTAGGAAATAGTGGTATTAACCGAGTAAAACTAAAATTAAAAATGGATAAATATTTTTATTGTTTACAGGCATTGTGAAATTAAACATATTAGAGAGGTATGCTTTCTATTTTCTTTCTATTCCATTTAATCAGGCAGAGGCACAGCCGAGTACCATTAGTATGTAGAAAATATGTTAAAAATATGTCTACAGTATTGTATGTACAACAACAAAGCTACCTACTTGTAATTTTCAAATATCTGTGGCAGAAGGCCAAGAAATGTAATCAATTATGCATACATTCTAAATCCCGACATTCTGGCAAAGTTCAACGTCCAAAATATCCCCAATCCCATGATATCTCCCTTTATCGAATCGTTTTAAAATTTCAGATGGTCGAGGTGAGTCTAGAGATAAATGGAAAATTTCGCATCCGTTCTTCTTCAATTAGCCGCTTCTAATGGAAAACTACTGCACTCATACATTATTGCAACAAGACAGGGACATGCATTTTTCAATAGATGCGATTGGTTTGTGTAAATTGTAGTTTTCTAACATAATTAAGGCATTGATTTTAATGTAGTTTAACGTACTGTATACCGTAAAAATAAAAGTATAGTAATTTAATACGATGTTTACATTTACGTATGATTTTTAAACTATATACACATTATATGTTTGTACATTAAATGCATTGAAAATAATTTTATGTTATTTCACGTACTGCATACGGTTATTATAAAAACGAAATAATTTAGTACCAGATTAACACAAATTTTAATTTATAAACTATGATTTTCAAAGTACATTTACTCGTACTTAAATTCCAAAATTTTATTTAATTTCACGTATTATTTACGGTAATAATGAAAACATAGTAATTCAGTACCATATTAACACTAATGTACCATTTTTAAATATGATTTTCAATGTACATTTAATTAAATTCCACGTAGTTTTATGTATTGCATTCACATATTGCGTACGGTAACAGTAAAAATAAAGTATTTTATTACCATATAAACACTGTTACGTATTTATAAATTCTGATTTTCAAAGTGAATATACTTAAATTAAAAGTAATTTTATTTTATTTATGTAATAATGAAAACACAGTAATTCAGTACCATATTAACACTAATGTACCATTTGAAAAAATGATTTTCAATGTACATTTAATTCAATTCCAAGTAATTTTATGTAGTTTCACACATTGTGTACTACCGTAAATAGTAGGTAGGTAATTTATTACCATATTTACACTAATATTTGATTGTCATAATACATATGGTATTACATACATTCAATTGCATTGTAAATAATTTTATGTAGGTTAAAGTCCTGTTTATGATAATGAACAATAAAATCATCCTAATTTATAACCATATTTACATTAATGTATTATGATTTTGATAATACATATAAATATTTTATTTGCATTGCAAAGAATTTTATTTAATTTAATATACTGAATGCGATAGTGAACAATGAAAATATACCAATTTGGTACCATATTTATACCAATGCATGATTTTCATAATATTGTATATAGATAATTTAATTGCGTAGCAAACAATTTGAGGTATTTTTTTACGCCCTTGAGGTATTTTTTTACGAAAATGGCGCTATATAAGTTATCCAAATTTATTATTATTATTATTAATATAGCTTTTCGTACTACATATGGTAGTAAATAATAAAACATACTGATTTAGTACGACATTTACATTAATGTATCTTTAAAATCTATGATTTTTATGTACCATCACATGTAAATTTAATTTTATTACAAATTATTTTACGGAGTTTAACGTACTGTATACGATAGTGAAAAATAAAAAGATACTAATTTAGTACCACATTTACGCTGATGCAACCTTAAAAACTATGATTTTCATAGTACTTATAATTTAAAGCAAATAATGTTAAAATAAAATAATTGAGTGTAGCTTAACGTCTGCATTCGGTAATAAACAATAAATATATACTAACTCTTTAAAACTATGAATTTCATAGTTATCATACATATAATTATATTTATATAATTTCAAACGACCTAAGGTACATTTACTATTTCTACAATTGCGATTTTAAACAAACAAAATCAAAACATTTTATTAAATGAACACGTACAAAGCTATATTACAACAAAATTTTTGAGTCAGCTTATAATATTAAATAAATATGTATTGGAGTTTAAAATCACTAATATTTATTTTCACCCCCCCCCTGGGAATAGAACCCGGGACCTCCGGTACGGTGGCCGAGCGTGCTGACCATTATACTACGGAGGCGGACCTTTATATTGCCATACCACAAAGTTAACAATGTTTTAAATATACAAAATATATTTATCAATAATCGTAATTTGATTCCAAGCTCGGAGCCACCGCACATGATAGGCAAATTGTGCGGCGCAAGCTCGATTAGTTGGAATTCGTTTGCTTTGTTACATTGATTGCCCTGATTACATGTCGTGTAAGCAATTACCTACCACCAATCAACGCGCACCATCACCCCCACCACTGTTACTATTACCGTGCTGACTCCGTCGTGCCGTTTGGTATATATATACGCATCTCGAGTGGTCACAAATCACAATAGATTTAGCTTGACAGTGTGACGCGACGGAAGGGTGGCAGCTTTTCACATCGTATAGGGTTGAACCTTTGCAGAGGCCAAATGGCCTTTTTTGGGTGTTTTACATGTAAATAAAAATATTGATATTAACATATTTACCATACTGACTTCAAAATTTAAAATACCTTTTTTTCAATCAAGCCAGCGAGAAAATCTCTCCATAAGAACAAAATTTGAATATTTCAGAATATACTAAAAAAAGTTTACCAAATGACTTTTTATTATTTTTATCCGCATCAATTGATGCATAAGGTACTGCATCATCTTGATAGTTACTTGTATGAAGGCAAGGTGAATCCTGCGCTTCAGGTTTAGGGTTATATTAGATAAACATTGCAGTGAAAATTCACTAATACAAACATATTTAGTTTGATCTCCCTGGGAATCGAACCCAAAGTATCTAGCCCACACATTATATAGTATTATATATATATATATATATATATATATATATATATATATATATATATATATATATATATATATATATATATATATATATATATATATATATATATATATATATATATATATATATATATATATATATATATATATATATATATATATATATGTATATATAGTATTAACCCTCACACTATGGAGGGGGACCATAATTTACCATATACTTTTATTATTTGAATAACTTATGTATATCTTTATTATAAAGCAAACGTTATTGTATTATATTATTTCGAGAAGTAAAAATACTTTGTATTCTGATCCACTCACATTTTTATTAACTAACTAGTTTCGGTAACAACCTGTTGCCCTCTTCTGGGTTTAATTTATTGCTAAACTATTATTGTTATCGTATTATCCCAAAGTGGATATTATATTTCATAAAACAGACCACCAAAGAAATGGAATGACAGCTGGGAATCAACATTTCAGGAATTTTTAATCCCTCTTTAAAACAGGCCACAAGGCTTACACCAAGAAGAAAAAGAAAACGAGAAGTATGAGTTCCAAAAAATTGAGTTGTGGGTCGTCAATCATGGGTTAAATGGTGAATTTTACACTTACATAAAGTGATCACTTAGCCAGCCTATGTCATAAGACAAGTAAATACCTAGACATCAAAATACTTCTTCATCTATGTTGAGATGCCGAAATCCAAAGATAACTCCTAACGAGAGAAATTCAGATTTGTGAACAAGGATTTGAACACATCCAAAATGTTATTATATTATTTACTATGCCAAATTTTTGATTTTTGGTATAGAACTAAACTAAAATTGTAATTGGTGAAGTTCTCAACACCAAGACAGGTCGTGGGTTACATGACTCACGTAGGTCTTGAGAGTGAGCTTCGACACAGAGGGAGGTCACAATAGACCTAATATGGTCGCATAAACACAAGGGATGCATAGTTTATTGACCACTTAAATAACTTGTAATTTATTGTCAAGAGTTACATTTGGAATGGACAGCCCTGTTGTAATGCCTAGCGGCTTAGTTTGTGACTAGCAACACCACATATGCATGGGTACTAAGTACATTACGCGTGTGCATATGTACGCACATATGCGGGAGACTGTAATGTACCTACAGTATTATCGTAAGGTGTTTCAAAGGGCTAAGTCATACGTCACGTTGCGTATTCTGTTTCTACAGCAGACAGTTGAATTCAATAATGCAATAGTAGCATGACACATGGTAACAGTGTGATGTAAAATTTAATATACAAGTGGAGGTCCACACCAAAACGTTACATTTCCATTATAAATGATTTAAAGTAATCAGGAATTCCAGCTTGTAAAATTGTTACGTTTTGGTGCGATTGAATGATTCCATATTGGTTTAACACAGAATTAATCACGTTTTGTGGCAACTTTAAAAAAGATTTCGATAGAACACAGTAAACATAATAGATTTGAATTTAATTTTTTTTTGCAATATTGGAAATGTAACTTTTTGGCGAGGACCTCCATACATGTAACACTTCATTCATTCATTACTTACATTCTAATATTAATAATAATGATAAAAATAATATGCTGTTTACTGTTTCGACACTTACTTTGTGGTAAGACGTGATTCAATTATAAATGTTTTTTTACCACTTCAGTATTTTGTTAAAACGACTAATTTTGGAAACTACAGATGCTTCCATCTGCGGATTTGAACATAAACTGTTTATATTCCTAGATGGAAGCTGTTGGTAAAAAACAAATGATTATTGATAATCGATATAAAATAATAATTTTTGGATAGTTTATTTAGCGCCATTTTCGTAAAATACTACCTCAAGGGCGCTGGAAAAGACTTGGAAATATATGATATTGATAGATAAAAAATATGATGTCGTCAATCGGTCACGGGGCGTTAAGTTAGTTAAAAGATATTGCTTTTTTATATATATTTTGTACCAGAAGTTAATATAAAATTTAATAATAAGTGAAGCATGAAGTTTTCAACAGAAGGATGAAAAAAGTCTGAACGCAGCCGAAATGCGATCTCTCAGAGGAACGTATGAAAAAAGATGTATGAAAGATGTTCGAATGGTGATATAAGGAAAGAATGGAAGGTTGAGATAAGCATTTTCGATAAAATAAAGAAAAGTATGATGAGATTATTTGGGTATGTAAATCGAATGAGTGAAAAAAAAACGGTAAAACAAATTAATATGT